>NW_021319930.1:910171-975219 GCF_001605985.2 Dendrobium catenatum
TCAATGTTTTACATCTCTTAATCTATTAGATGGTAAAAATATTTCGTTGATTATATCTCTTTCTCTAACCTATTTTAATGGCATAGTTTTTTTTTCTAATCAAAAATCTATTTCAAATTAAAGATTGTGTATGAAATTTAGATCCTTTCTAAACTCGCTTAAGCAAATCTATCTTGTATTTATAATGCTTAAAGTCTTTTTGTCACATCAAGATTCCTCGTTACTCTTGTCATTGGTTAATTGATTTTGTTTTGTGGATAGTTTTTCTCTATGTTAGAGAGAGTGCCCCTATTCTCTAATATCTAGAAAATATACTCATAACTAAGAACTTTTTAAGAGTTGTAAAAGAGAATGGAGCTTGAAAAAATAAAAAAAATTGGCCAATGATGCCAACAAAAGATGCGCAATGACGCCAAATTGAAAACTTATATATCAAAAAGCAAAAGATGTGCACAAGCACCAAACAATTGACAAGAGGCATAAAATGAGCCCACTAAAAAGCAAGCTCCTCTATCTTTTCAAATCTTTTAAAAACTTAGAAGTTTTCATGTATAAAAGGCTTGATTTCGATTGTTTTGAGATTATGACAAATTTACTTTGATTCATTTTTTTATAAGATATTTTTTTCTTAAACCAAGTAATGAATGGATTCTTGTTCCTCATATCCAATTGATTTTTTTTAGTTAGGTCATTAATTTCAAAAGACGATTCTACCCTAAGAGAAAGTCTAAGCTAAGGGTAATCATGATCGGATATTCTACTGTTCTTGGGATTATTGATGTTGTTAACTCATTAACTCATAAGTTTTTAAAATCAATCACATGAAATACTACATCATCTTCATGCCTTGGTAAAAAAAAAACAAATGTGTGTTGTGGTTTATTTTTGTTCTTGGTTCCCTCCATTTTTAGTTATCAAAAGGGGGAGTAGTTTTAGGATGTTTCTTGCACTTTCAATTCCGTATGTTACACTACTATTTTTTTAAATTTTTGTCATAGTGTTTTGCCATCATCAAAAAGAGGGAGATTATTGCAAATTTAGGTCTATGAACTATGTTTTGATGATTGACAAACACTCTTACTTGACTTGGACTGTCTTTTACTACTGACTTTTCAGGATTCAAAGATCGGACAAAAAAATATAGCCAGCTCAAGATGGGGTAGATTAGGGTTGAGTTAGTCTGTAATTTTATTTTTCCCCTCTTGAGTCAATTATAATCTTTGGTGTGACTAATGCAAAGTAACCCTACACACACACTTGAGAGACTTAGAATTTCTATTTTTACTCAAATCGGCCAGGACGATATTTACATCGTCCTGGATGATCGGGCTTAAAACAGAAAATCTAATCATGGGTTCTTAATTAAGGCAGCTGTCATTAGCAAATCAGCCTGGACGATACTTGTATCGGTCTGGACGATAGGCTCAAAAAAGAAAGAAATTGCCACCATAAACAATTAAGGTATTTTATATTTTTGGTAATCGGCCAGGACAATCTTGGATCGGCCTGGACGATATTCACAATTATGCCTTAATTGATCAGACAATCAAGGCAGTAATTAAGGATGATTGATATGATCACAACGTCCTGGACGATCGCAGGATCTGCCAGAACAATCTAATCAAAAAACCTTAGTTACTCCTGGACGATTTGGATCGAATAGCTTGAATTCAGGGCGATGCTCTGGACGATTTTCCTCTAATTTGAACTGATCAGCCGGGACGATCGTGCGATCGTCCTGGACGATCAAGACAATTTTTTAATCGTTTAGTTTTCAATCAGGGTGATGCTCTGGCCGATCTTCTGAGATTTGTACTGATCGGCCAGAACGATGTCCATATCATCCTGGACGACATAGTCAGGAACATGCAATTAATGAGCTCTTTTGAAGCTCTTCTATTTAAGAGCTCTTGTTCAATATTTTTGAACATCCTTGGCTGCTGTCCTGACCTAAGAAAACCTAAAGAAGAGAGAGTGAGGGAGAGAGAGAGAGAGGATCTTATAAGGGGGAGCTTGTGAGGGGATTCACAAGGGTTGCTTCAAGCATTGTTCCACTTCTTCCTCCCTAGAGTATCCTGTCCTTAGAAGGGTTGGGAGAGGTAAGTTCCAGTAAGCGATCGAGGTTCTCTGCCTACTTCAGAAGGAAGCAAAAGGAGGAAGGTTCTCTGCCTTGCCGGGTGTGGCAAAAAGAGATGTTTGTAAAGGCTTCTCTGCCTAGCTGTGGGGGCTAAAGGAGAGTCACGATTGTAGTGCAATACTCGGAGGGCACCTCCGGGGAGTGGATGTAGGTCGAGTTGACCGAACCACTATAAACCCTTGTGTTCTTGTTTTTTTACTTCTTCCGCATTTATTTTCTTCCGCACTTATTTTTTGTGGTGATTTGGTTTGTATTCGTACTTTGCCTAAAGAATTTTTTAAAATACCAATTCACCCCCCCTCCCCTCTTGATTAGCCTTGGGCCAGTTCTATAGGGCTTAACATCCCTAACGAACTTTCATGTAGTATGGATGTTATCGAGTCTGTTGAACCTAAGGGTCATTGCTTCATTTTTGTTGTGAACGATTACTTCTTAAAGTGGGCTGAAGTAATTCCCCTATGTTAGTTAACATCACAACATGTTATGAAATTCTTTCATGATTATATTGTACATCAATTTAGCATGCCCTGTAGTATCATATCTAATAATGGGTCTGCATTCAAGTATATTAAAACTAACAATAAGATGTTACTATATTGATTGGAGATACTCAACAATCTATTACCCACGGGCCAATGGATTGGCTGGGGCCTTCAATGAAACTTTAGTATAAATCATCCAAAAGACTTTTGACGATAATAAACGTCAGTTGTATGAGAGGTTGGTGGAAGCCTTGTAGGCCTACCATGCCCAAAACCATTCGACTTCTTTTGCTCTTGTGTATAGGTTTGAGTCCATACTCCCTTTTGAGGTACAAATCCATTCACTAAGTATTTTTATACAAAATTAAATCATAACTAAACATAATAAAAGGCTTCAATTAAAAGAGCTCGAAGGCCATAAAGAGCGTTGTCTCCAACCTTAACAGAACTTAGAGTTGTATAAAGAACGAATGATTCAATCCATTGATAAGTTAATACGACCTAGAACCTTCTAAGTAGGAGGCTTAGTTTTAGTTCTTCAGAGGTCTGTCCTAGCCCATAGGAAAATAGGTGGGAAAATTTAACCAACTTGGGAGGGACCCTTTGTTGTAGAGATAATCTATAAAGAGGGAACCTACTAGTTAGTTGATTTTAAAGGAAATCACCTGATGCTTTAAGTCAATGGGAATTTTCTTATGAAATTCTATTCTTGATGTAATTTGAACTTAAAATCAATAAGAAATCTATGAATATTTTCAATTTCTAAATCACCTTTAATCAAATTTCATGAATTTAAAATTCAAAAATCAAAATTCTCTATTCCTTTAAGGATAGGTGTGAGTCCTCGTACTTCCTTATCTTAGTATTACATTTGTTAGTGGTTCAAAGTTTGAAATGGTTGTAAACCCTTTAAGAACAAGCCCGAGGCTAACTAAGAGGAGGGGTGGGGGGTGAATTAGTTATTTTAAAATTACTTAAAGTAAAAAAGAAAAGTCTTTTTATATTTTTAAATATTCTAAAAAAATAAGATTATCCAACAACGCGAAGTAGTTTAAGTTAATAATAATCAGAAATTTTAACCATACAAAAATCACAAACGAGTGCATAAATTAAAATTCAAAAAAAGTAAAAGAACAAACACACTAGATTTTATAGTGGTTCGGTCAAATTTGAACTATGACCACTCCATGGAGGCCTCCTCTGAGTATTGCACTAAACTTTTTAGTTTCTCTCCTCCAGCCCCCACAGCTAGGCGTCCCTTACAAAAATCTCTTCCACTTACCCGATAAGGCAGAGTACCTTAAATCTTTTTTCACCTACCAAGTGAAGGGAGAGAACTTAAATCCGTTTACTCACTCCCAGAGTAGGCAGAGAATATGATTCCTTTTACTCCCTCTTGGAGTAGGCAGAGAACTTGAATCTAATGCTAAAGAGTGTATCCCAGAGCCACCAAGAAATCAAGAAAATAGCTTGAAGAAGATAATGAAAACCTTACTTAGAGTAACCTTTATGAATCCATCACAACACCCCCTCACAAGAATCTCGCACTTTCTTTTATCTTAAAGATCTCCTTCTCTTCCTCTAAGCTCCCTCTCAAAAAAAGACAACAACAAAAGATGTCTTCTCAAGATAATATGTGTTTAAATAGAGAGCCTTAAAAAGAAGCTCTAATTTTTAATTTTCCACCAAAGTTTTTCCAGCATGATCATGAGGTCATCCTATATGATTAGTACAAAAATAGCCCTTATAAATAGTATAAATATCATTATCCTATATGACCAGTTCAAGTATTTATACTGATCGTCCAATACAATTATGTGATCATCCAATATGATTAGTTTAAGATATTGTATAGATCATTCAGTATGATAGTTGATGATGGGTGACAATTTAAATATCATCCCAAATATTCCTTGGGTCATCTGCACAATATCCCTATAGGATTAGAGGAAAAATCATAGTTTTTCATCTTAGACAATGTGCGACAATCAAGTATAGTCACATGTATCTCTCGGGTCTTCCAGTACGATCATCGCCAATCACCCTATATGATATGATCGAGCAATTCTAACATAATTAGTCCCTTAATCATAGGATAATTTTGGCATGATTGTAAAAAATTGTCTAGTATGATATTTATCATATTGTACGATGATAACAAAATTTAAATATTAAGATATTGCCTAAATTGTGATTGGCAGCTATTTTTCATAATCATAACTGATTATCTTGTACTATATGGATCATACTATATGATTAGTTTAATCACTCTTAATTAATAGAGGTGGCATTATCAGGGTTTTCTATTTTAAGTGATCATCTAGTATGATATACATCGTACTGTATGATTAGTTTAAAAACCAAAAATTTCTCTAACTCACCAAATCACTCCCTTGAGTGTGTGTGCTCAAGGTTACTCAGTCTAGTGTCCACCAAATACGTGATTTGACTCAAGAAATATTAAAGTACATTAAAATTAAAATTACAAACAAACACAACCCTAGTCTATCTAATCTTAAGTTGGTTAGCATTTCCAATGAACTTGTCAACCTGAAATATTAGTAAGCTTAGCAACAAAATAGATATATAATAATAATAGTGATAAGGAAATAATAATATTTTTTATCATTAATAATAACGGTGCTCTAATACCAAGTGGTATTAGAGAGGGATTCATAAATCAAGTTTTAGAAAACTTTTGAAAAAATATCAATTACTAACTTTGGAAATCATAATACTGTGGAAAGATATTCAATCACACAACCATCATTATTTGATAATATTCTTTTTTACTTTTAGCAAATTCACATCTACCTTTTTGCATTCTATAAATTATCGCATGTGGATATTAGTTCATGAAGGATATTTTGTACCCCACATTTAATAAATGGCATAAAAATTGAACTTTCTTTGTCCGATTGGACCTTAGAAGATGGAGATTTAGCCCAACTTAATGCTAAATACCTAAACTATTTCTTTTGTGATTTGAAGTCTAAAGGTTACATGCATGTATCTACTTATACCACTGTAAAAGAAATTTATGATATATTATGCATAACCTATGAAGGAATAAATGAAGTGAAACAATTTAGGTTAAATATTCAGCTCAATGATTATGAAATCTTTTGCATGAAATCTAGTTAATCAATTTAATGTATACTAGGTTCACTTAGATTATCACTTCCCTACATGATTTAGGAAGAGAACTTACCAACTATGAAAAAGTTAACAAAATCTCACATTACTTACCTACTTCCTATGATGCAAAAATCACTATTATAACTGAATCTAAGGATCTGAATGTTTACTCTATTGATAACTTACTTAGCACTAATTACTTATGAGTAAGGAGTGAGTAAATGACAACTTGATGCAGGAGAAAAGAGAAAGGAGAAAATTGTAGCCTTAAAGGCTTATGATTTTGATAGTGACAATTCTACACTTGATGATGATGATGACATTACACTAATGACAAGGCAATTTAAAAGATTTATAAAGAAAAAGCAAAAGTGTCATCAGTAATGGAATAAAAGTAAAACTAATAAAAATTTGAAGGTTTCTATAGAGTTTATTTGTTTATAATGTAAGAAGCTAGGGTACTTGAAGATTGATTTCCTAAATCTATAAACTCATCTAATCAAGGAGATGGTTGAAGAAAAATCTAAGTTTAAAAAGGGTAAGGTAAGGATTCTTAAGGCTTTCTAGGTAGACTCTATTTTAGACTCATCAAAAACTGAAGCAGAAGAAGGGGTAACAAGCCTGTGCTTAATGGCTTACAATCACCTTGATCATTCTAATCAAGAGGAGGCATGTGAACTTTCCTATAATAATCTATTTGAAGTTTCTAAAAAAAATAATAATGTATATAGGAAGCTCAAGAAAATGTATACAAACTTGAAATCTGACTTTTAAAATATGCAAAAAGAGCATGAATGCCTCAGAAAAGATCATTACACTTTGGATATTAATTATATAGCTTTATTAGATGAATTTCGCTCTTCAAATAAGAAGCATCTTGATTTAATGCTGAACATGATTCCTTGAAAATATTGCATGTTGAATTAGAAAATGCATTCAAGGAATTAAAAACTTACATGTAAATTAGATAGTAGTGAGCATGCATTAAAAGTTGAAAATTTAATTCTTAAAAGTGTAAGTAAATTGTTACAAGTTTAATTGGAATCTTTCAAAGAAAACAAAACACCTCCAACACTTGCATAGTTTCATAACACACTATCACAACATGCATTCAAACCTAGGAACAGACACCATAACCCACATATATTAGTAAACCATTTTCTTGGAGTTAGATGTTTCTTTTTTAGCATCCTAGGACATATCTCCCACACTTACACTATCCATCATAGCACAAATTTGGTGTGGAGACCAAAACTGCATAATTCATAGCCTACTATGCAAGTATTTCATCCCAAATTCATAAAGTGGAGCCCAAACTTATTTGTGTTCCCAAATCTAACTACTAATGATTTTGTAGTGATGCTCTCACAGAAGACCTCGTGAGAGCATGTGGTGCCTGAATAGTGGAAGCTTAAGATACATGACTGGAGCTATAAATAAATTCATTTCATAGAAGGCTATGGCAATAGACAAGGTGATACTTGGAGATAACACCACCATAAGAGTAGTGGGATCAGGTATAATTAGCAACTCAAAAAATATCCTAATTAAAAATGTTTTACTGGTCGATGGCTTAGAACATAACCTACTTAGCATAAGCTAGCTCTGTGATAAAAGCTTCAACATTAAATTTTATCTACCAGCTGTATGATAAGCTTAAATGAAAATATTTTACTATAAGAAAAAATAATTAATAATATTTACATGCTTAATTTAAACTATGTTGAACATGCTACTTCTCTTTGCCTAAAAATTATTGCTGATGAATTTTGGTTATGATATAGGAGAGTGTGTCATGAAAGCATGAAAAATCTTATAAAAATCACCCAAAAAGACTTAGTGAGAGGCATACCCAAACTAGAGTTCACTAAGGACTACTTATGTGATCCCTGTTAGTTAGGAAAGCAAGTCAAATCCTCCTTCCACTCAATCAAGGACATTAAACTAGCAAACCTTTTGAATTCCATCAGATGGATCTCTTTAGACCAATTAGCACTGCAAGCTTAAGAGGGAAAGTCTTTAGGTATATGATTGTTGATGATTACTCAAGGTTTATTTGGGTTATATTCCTATCTCATAAAAGTGAATCATTCAAGGAATTTAGGACATTCTCCACTTAGATTTGGAGGAATATAGATTATTAAATTTTGATAATTCATAGTGATCATGGTAGAGAATTTGAGAATGAAAAATTTTAATCTTAATGTAAGGAGCAACGGATAGGTCATAACTTTTTAGCTCCTAGAACCCATCAGTAGATTGGGATTTCTTACAGAAAGAATATGACTCGGGTAGAAGCCGCTAGAGCCATGTTAGCTGAATACTCACTTCTTAAATACTTCTCAGCATAAGTGGTGAATACAGCATGTTCTATTTTGAATAGGGTTAATATTAGATCCAAATTAAATAAGTCACCCTACGAAATTCTTAAGGGTATGAAACCCAACCTCTCTCACCTTTATGTCTTTTGATATAAAGTGTTCATTCTAAAGAATGGGAAATCTTTGTTAGAAAAGGTTAACCTAAATTCTAATGGAGTGTTCCTAAGGTACTCAAATATTGGAAAATCTTATAGAGTTTTCAATAAAAGGACATTGGTGGAAGAGGGGACCACTCATGTTATATTTAATGAATCTAAGAATTCTGGAGGGTCTAAGGTAAAAGAAGAAGTAGCTATAGAAATCACCTAAGAAGTAGAATTTGTAAATTTAAAGGGAAGGGTAGAATATGAAAATTCACTTCATAGTGAATGGAGATATTCTTTAAGTTATCCTAAAGAACTGATCTTAGGAGACCCATATGAAGGTGTTAGAACTATGCATGGACTTAGAAAAAAAAGTAAACCACTCTACCTTTATCTCAATGACTGAACCCACCAATATAAATTAAGTCTTATCTGATGAATTATTGGTCCTAGCCATGCAAGAAGAGTTAAATATATTTGTAAGAAATGATGTTTGGGAACTATTGTGAATATGAGATTATGGATTAGACTTTTGATGATAGCAAACATTCATAATTATCTACGGCTGTCTTGCCTACTAATGTTTCAGGACCACAGGATCAAGACTGCAAGCTAAACCAGCTCAAGATTGGGTAGATTAGGTCTGAGTCAATCTGTTATGTACTTTTTCCTTTCTTGAGTCAAATGTAATCCTTATGGTGCCTAATGCTAAGTAACCTTGCACACACACACCTTGAGAATTTTTCTGACTATTTCTTAGAGTTTTCTATTTTTGGTAACATAGGCCGGGACGATATTCATATCGGCCTGGACAATCGGTTAAAAAATAGAAACCCTAATTAGGGAATCCTAATTAAGGCAGGTGTCATTAAGCACATCATCCTGGATGATCCCTATATTTGCCAGGATGATAGGCTCAAATCAGAAAGAATCAGTCGCCAGATCTATTTAGGTAAGATTTATTTTTGGACATCGGCCAGGCTGATCCATTACATCGGCCTGGATGATTTTACACAATTATGCATAAATTAATCTAGTAATTAAGAAAATCAATTAAGGCTTGATTGATAGAATCACATCGGCCTGGACGATAGTAGGATTGTCGGGGCCGATCAGTTCAAAAATCCTTGGTTGCTCCTGAACGATCAAACATCGGCTAGCTCTTTTATGAGCGATGTTCTAGATGATTTTCCTCAATTTTGAACTAATCATCTGGGATGATCATGATATTGGCCCGGACGATTAAGCTAATTCTGGATCGTCCAGACCTCCTTTCTGAGCGATTGTCTAATCGATATTCTGTGATCTGAACTAATCATACAGGACAATATCTTATCATCCTGGACAAACGATATGTTATCGTCCTGGATGATATGAAAAAAATTTCTTCTGATCGTCCCATGTCGTCTAGGCTGATTAAGCTTAATTTTTATTGATCGTACAGGATGATAGAAATATTATTCTGGATGATAATGTTGGTTTTTGAAATTCTATTTAAAGGACCCAAATTTTCTCATGCAAAAGGACCTTTAGCTGCTGTCTTGACCTGAGAGAGCCAAGAGAAGAGGGAGGGAGAGGGAGGAACTTGTGAGGGGAAGTTTGTGAGAGGGATTCACAAAGGTTGCTCCAAGCAAGGTTCCAAGGCATCTTCTCTAGTCTTTATTCTTCGTTCTTGGGGGTTCAAGGGAGGTAAGCTTCAGCAATTGGTCGAAGTTCTCTAACTGCTTCAAGAGGAAGCAAAAAGAGTTGGGTTCTCTGCCTGCTTCAAGAGGAAGTAAAAGGAGTTGGGTCCTCTGCCTCACCGGGGGTGGCGGAAAGGAGTTTTTGTGAGAGCTTCTCTGCCTTGCTGTGGGAGCAAAAGGGGAGTCACTTTTGTAGTGCAATACTCGAAGGATGCCTCCAGGGAGTGGACGTAGTTCGAGTTGATCGAACCACTATAAATTCTCTATGTTCTTTTCTTACTACGTTTCCACATTCATTTTTCTGCACATTGATTTCTATGGTAATTTTGGTTTGTGATTGTGCTTTGGTTTAAGAAATTTTTTAAAATACCAATTCAACCCCCCTCTTAATTAGCCTCAGGCTAGTTCTTAAGGGCTTAACATCCCTAACGAACTTTCAGGAACTAGTTGAAAGACCTAATGACCATAGTGTTGTTGGAACTAAATGGGTTTCTAAAAATAAAATGAATGATTATGGTTTATTGGTGACAAATAAAGCTAGATTAGTTGCTTAGGGGTATTACTAAAAGAAGGGGTTAACTTTAAAGAGACCTTTGCCCATGTATTTAAATTGGAGGCCATAATGTGCTACTAGCCTTTGCATATTTTAAGCGATTCAAACTATACCAAATGGATATCAAAAGTGTCTTTCTGAATGGGATAATAAAAGAATATTTGTATGTTGAATAACCACGAGGATTTAAAAATTTATAATATCCTAATCATGTGTTCAAATTAAAAATGGTATTAAATGGACTAAAATAAGCACCTAGAGCAAGGTAGGAAAGACTAAGAACATTCCTACTAGAGAGAACCTTAACTAAGGGGAGCATAGAGACCACCGTGTAAAAGGTAGGAGATGAACTAGTCATTGACTAAATTTATATTGATGATATTTTGTTTGGATCTTCTGATAAAAATCTATGTGATGAATTTTCAAAAATAATGAGTAAGGAGTTTGAGAAGAGTATTGTGGGAGATCTAACATACTTTCTGGATTTAGTATAAGATAAAAGGATGATGGAATTTTTCTTAGTCAATCAAAATACATTAAGGACATCCTTAAAAAATATGAAATGGATAAGGCCAAGCCCAAAAACACTTCCATGTGTTCTACAATTCAATTAGATAATGAGTCAAATGGAAAATCAGTTGATCAGAAGAAATATCTCATAGGAACTTAAAACATAAAACATAGAAATATAGTATCCTAGGCATAACACATCCTTTGAAATAATTAGATATTTTGATTCGAAATTTTATATGATATAGAGTTGATAGGAAAAGCACTTCTGGAATATGTCAATTTATAGTATAGTCCTTAATCTCCTAGTCCAATAAAAAATAGAACTCAGTTGCTCTGTCCACTGATGAAGTTGAATACATAACCTTATAAAGCTGTGTGGCCCAAGTCCTTTAGTTAAAACAATAAATATTGAATTTAGTATTACCTGTAGGCACCATTCCAATCTTATGTGATAAATTAGTGATATCTACATTTCAAATAATCCAATCCAATATTCTAGGACCAAACATATAGACATAAGACATCATTTCGTTAGGGGCCTTATTACCAACGGAGACATTGGGCTACACCATGTAGCTACTAAAAATCAAGTTGTTGAATTTTATAGAACCACTAACCTTTGAAACCTTTAGTGCTGCAAAAACTAGATTAGGTGTGATATATATTAATGCTTGAAATTGATGATTCCTATTTTTATTTTTATTTTATTTGTATGCTTATTTCTGTTTATGTGTTTTTGTTTTATAAATTTATTTTCTATTATTTTCCCTTAGTGTTTTAAAAATTAGATCACTGCTCACTTCTATCGTTGAATGTGTTGTTTTAAATGACATTTTTGTCTTTTTTTATTCAGAAGCATGTAAGCAGTGATTGACTCCTCTAAAATAGTTAAAGAAAGAAATATTGATGGTTGATTCTCTTCCTCTAACTCCTTTAGTGGTGTATTTTCTTTTTGAATCAAAATCTATTTCAAATTAAAAGTATGAGTTTAAAATGGAGATCTATTTAATCTTCCTATAATAATATATAGCATATGAATAATGTACCAGGTCAATGAATCTCTTTCATGCTTTCTTAATCAAGTTGTTTGCATTTATCGTATGGATAGAATTCTATTTTGTGATTTACCCTTCCTTATATAAGAGAGTGATTTTATCTTCTCTCATATTTGGAAGATAATCTCTCAGCTCAAGAATTTTTTGGGGACTTAGAAAGGAATCAAGCATGCAAAAATAGAAAGAGGTACAAAATGAGCCAAAAATTTAAAAGATGCATAATAACCACCAAATAATTATAAGGTGGGCCAAGTGTATAAAAAATCTAAAAATGCAGTAATTGCACTAAAAGCTAATAAAGAGCCAAAAAATCATCCCACTATGAGTTAGCTTGCCTTTCTTTCAAATGCTTAAAATCTTAAAAGACTCCATGTACCAATTGATATCTCCTATAATTGAATTTGAAAATCATGATTTCTAATTAAGTACTTTGTAATATTATTCTATTAGATATTTTTCTAAAATGAAGTTTGATAAGATCACTTTTCCCATCAAATTTCTTTTATGATTTAGATATTTGTTTAGAAAGAATTCTAACCTGTATGGAGTGCAAGCTAGGCATTGTAAAATCAAAATTTTAACCTTTCTGAATTTCACTGTTGTCAATTCATTTATAATTGGTTTTTAAATCTAATAATAAGGTAAAATTTTCATTTACTTGAGCAAATTGATTAAAAAAACTTTGATTTTGTCTTCTTATTATTATTTATATATTTTTTGTTATGTTTTCTATTATTTTGCTTGATATTTATTTCGAACCCTTCCTAATCATCACATTCCATTCTCTAATTCTTTTCATGTTTTTTCACATCATCCAATTCGATTTGCATTATAATGTATGATCTTAACAAAACATCACTTCTCTGATCACAACACATCTAACGATTGATATATATCAATTATTAGTGATCGTCGAGTACGATTCATACTTTATACTATATGATCCACATGGTAGGAGAGGTTAAATGATTTGAACCTAGACGGTACAATCCTTTATGACAAATCATTCTATATGATCCATGTGTTTGTATTGTAAGATTTAGACAATCAACGATCGTATAGGCTGACTCCTTGGGAAGATCACCCTGTGTCTAATCATCTAGTATGATATTTGATCATACTGTATAATAATACTACATTTTTGATTGATTGTATGGTTGAATTTATTACACCACATCATTCTATGCAATTTCATGATTGTATAATATGATATAGCTAATTCTAATTGAACTACCAAGTCATTCTTTACTAAAAACATTCAATCGCTCATCGTTTCTTACTTGAGCATAAATCCTTGGCAATGGCTAGTGGTAAATGGTCTTGAGCACTTGCTAGTAGCTCTTCTAGGAGTGTTATCGATCTTTAATTCACTGAGAAAACTGATAAAGTGGCCTACAACTGTTATAAAACTACTTGCATAACCTGCTCCAAGATTGTCAACCAAAATATTCTAAATTTTCAAGTATTTGATCTATTTGCTTGATTATCTCTTGGTTTCCTTATCACACTAGCCTTTCCATTTATCTATAAACTCTTGTTTAAATGCTTTATAAACCTTCATATTAATAATATATTTACTTCCCTATAATTGTATTTTATTTGAAAGCATGTAGAAATAATCTACCAAGATTTTCATGAATTCCTTCATCTTTCTACCACTAGAGACAAAATCCACATCATGACTTAAGATCCTGATTATAATTAGGCTCCTTCCAACACCATTCTTAGGGAAATAAATGTTAACTACCATATAGCCTAAGTCAACACCTTAGTCAAGGATGCCCGAACCATCTAGCACATCCTTCGCAACTCAATTATTCCTAAAGATGAGGATCTAATTCACATTACACCTATTCTTTCACTTACCACCTACTACATCATGGCTAACATTAAATTTAATGCAACTGATCTTATTATTCCCTATATTCAACATATAACTTACATTAGAGATCCTAGCCACAAAAGAAATCCTAACCCAGCCTTAGGACATCTCATTACTTTTATCCTAGATTCAAATATAATTTTTAGTTTCTATCTCTAACTGATCACCTCCCTACATTCTATTCCAATAGCTCATTCTGTTGCAATCCAAGATCCCTAGTCCGTGATTTTGATTATGACAAATAATATTGAATGAATTATTTCATTCTTCATTAAGTATTTTAGATGTTACTTTTGTTAGTGAGTACTAATATTTCAAGGAGATTACACATTGCTCAAGACTACTGAAGACTCAAGACTGTGTAGAATAGGATGTGAAAGAGTCTATAATTTTTATTTTCTTTATTTTTTTATTTCTCGAGTCTTGATATAAAAGAGTGTATGCAGATTGAGTGACCATACACACACATAGGGGGAGAGTTTCTTTTTAGGTTTAAAATTATTTTTATATAAATCATACAAAACGATTTTACATTACACTGTACAATATGTTGTCAAAAAAAAATGCTTAAAAACTATTTAAAATTTATTTTTGTGAACTAATCATATTGTATGATCTCGATCTTAATGTATGAATTATTTTTAACCTCAACCCCTAGCCGTCGGATCCATTTAAGTAAGATTTTAAATTTGAAATTTTAAGCACTTCATACTATATGATGTTAATCAAACTATATAAAATTTTGAAATATTGCTAAAATTAACCCCCATGATTAGTCAATTAATTCATGGTTTCATTAATGATTGATAATCATATTGTACGAACGAGATCATACCGTATGATAAATAGAGCCAAATTTGGTCTTACCTAAGATCGTACTAGATGAAACCTTAATTTTTGAACTAATCATACTGTATGATGAATACATCATACAGGATGAACAATATAAACTCAACTATCCATATTGTATGATTGAACATCATGAGATAGTGAGCATAGATGATTTTTGTTCATCCCAGCGTTCATCTAGTACAAATAGAATAAATAAAGTAGATCATACTGCCTAATGTAATAAAAATTTATGACATATTCATCCTCCTTCGTACAAGGATGGGAGTTATTTTGAACTGATAGTAATTTACAATTTGGGATCATATTATACAAACAGTAACAGCTAATTTGAACTTTTAGAGTTTCTTGAAGCCTATTATACATATAATACTTTTATTCATTAAAAGAGATAAGTGAGGAACATAATAAGTGAAGGAACTCTAGAGAGGGAACTTTTAAAAAGATTCAAGGCTGATGAGAGGAAAGATTAGGTGAGGTTGAGCATGATGGAGTAGTGTGATGGGATCACATAATTGCTCTGAGCCAACTGCATACTTGCTCCTCCGTGGCCATGGTGAGTTTTGTGGGAGCTCTCTAAGGAGAGAGGATTCTAGGTCAAAGTCCTCAAATGTTCTTTGCCATCTCCAGGAGGGAGAAAATTGAGACGGTCCACTGCCATCACCGGGAGGGTGACATAGCTTCTGACACTCAGCCACACTGGAGAAGGTGAAAGTGGGTTTTGAAAAGGCTTCTCCTCCTTGCTATGGGAGTAGAAGAAGAGTTCATTTTGAGTAGTGAAACTGTCAGAGTGGAGGACTTTGGGGAGTGGATGTAGTTCAAGGTTGACTGAAACACTATAAAATTTATGGTTTGTTTTTTTTTCATTTTCTACATTTTACTATCTTGCAGTTAGTTTTCTTTATAACTGTGTGATGAAAAATAAAAAATTATTATTTTGTTGTGAGAACTAAAACTTCATCGTCACTATTTTTTAAGAAATATTTAATTTGATAGCTTCCCCATTCAAAAATAAAAATTGCTTATTTCTAAAGTATTCTGAAAAACAAAAAAAATAGTACTCATGTTTAGGATTAAATTTTAAATATACAAATTCACCCCCCTCTTGGCACATCTTATACTTTCAAGTGGTATCTGAGTGGGGTCTCAAAATAGTGTTTTAGAAAACCTAGAAAACTACAATCCATGGCACATTTTGGTAACCGTAACACTGTGGAGGGTTATTCCATAACCCGTCCACCCTTATTTGACAACATACCATTTGATTTTTAGAAAATTTTATTGTCTATATTTTTTACAATCTATAGACTACTACTGCATGTAGATGTTGTTACAAGAATGATTACACTATACCTTTGTAGCTTTTGAATAGCGTTAAGAATAAATTATCATTTAATAAATGGAGCAATGATGATAGGGAACTTTTGTAGTTAAATACAAACTGCTTAAATTATTTATTTTGCATGTTGAAATATGAAGACTATATAAAAGTGTCCACTTTTACTACTGGTAAGGAGATCTGTGATAGATTATGTATCATATATGAAGGAACTAGTGAGGTTAAATAGTTTAGATTTACAACATGTCTACGAACTCTTTCGCATGAAACCTTCTGAGACTATACCTGAAATGTATACTAGGTTTACCCAGTAGTTATATACTTACATGCACTAGGTAGAGAGATATCTAATTCTAAAAAGGTTAATAAAATTTTGAGATGCTTACCGAGTTCTTATGATGCAAAAATAAATGCAATCATTGAGTCCAAAGATATAAACGCTTATTCCATTAACAATTTTCTTGGGTCACTCATTACCTATGAGAAAGGAGTGAGTCAAAGGCAAAATGATATAAGAGAAAAGAAGAAGGAACGAACTGTGGCACTAAATTCAAAAAATTTAGAAAGTGATAGTTCTGCAGCGAAGGAAGATGACGACATAGCCTTGATGACCTATCAATTTAAGAATTTTCTAAAGAGAAAACATAGGAGTTATCAAAATAACTGGAATAAAGGTAAAAGCTCAAAGAATATTAAAGTTACACCTGACATAATGTGCTTTGAGTGCAGAAAAACAGGTCACCTCTGAGCTAATTTCCCTAATATGAAGACTCTTTCAACTAAGGAGAAGGGTGAGGAGAAGCCAAACTATAAGAAGGGCAGCTAAAGACATAGAAAGCCTTTTAGGCCGACTCTGCCTCAGAATTATCAGAAGAAGAATCATAGGAGGTGGTAACAAATTTGTCCTAATGGATGATAATCTTGATCAATTAGATCAAGATGAGGGGTGCTCTCATAAAAGACCTAGTGAGAGCATGTGGTACCTAGATAGTAGTTGCTCAAGATATATGACTGAAGACATGAAGCAGTTCATTAAACTAGAAAATAGGACAGGAGGCAAGGTGACTTTAGGAGACAACATCACCAAGAAAGTGATGGGCTCAGGTATCATTAGAAATTATAAAAAATTTATAATTAAAAATATTTTATTAGTAGATGGTTTAAAGCACAATCTATTAAGTATTAGTCAACTATGTTACAAAGGATTTGATATAAAGTTTCATTCCAACAAATGCATGATAAGCTTAAATGACAAACTTATGTTAGAAGGAAAATGAATAAATAATGTCTATTTGTTAGATCTTATTGTATTAAAAATTCAAATTCTATGTTTAAAAATAATAATGGATGACTCTTAGCTATGACATAGGAGACTATGCCATGCTAGCATGAAAACACTTAGGAATATCACTCAAAAATACCTAGTTAAAGGTGTACCAAAGTTAGATTTCACTAAGGACCATCTATGTGATGCCTGCTAACTAGGAAAATAAGTAAAATTATTATTTCATTCAATCAAGGATGTGAACACATCTAGACTACTAGAAATCATTCACATGGACCTATTTAGACCTATTAGCACAGCTAGCCTAGGAGGGAAGATAATACGAACAAATCATCTTTAGGATGTTCTTTTCTTTGCTTTTTTGGGCCTTCAATAGCCGTTTTACTAGATTTTATCTTAGCATAGACACGATCACCGTATGGTCCAGTTACAGGTACACACTCCCCTTCAATCTCCATGGAAAATTTGGTAATACAAAAAATTTACCATTTACATCTCCAAAAAAAAACTACCATTAGCATAATATAATGCTTGATATGTCATAAAAAATTATCTTAATCGGGCACGAATCTCGAGGCAAAAATCAGGTTGGAAACTTCAAAAATTAAATATGGGATCATCTGAACTCCGATTTCAACAAACTTACAGTCGAACTGATCTCCTCAAAAATACGAACCCGACGACACCAAATTCAACTAGATCCGAGCCCAAATGGGTCCAAATCAAAGACCCGAAGCACATTCAGAAGGTTTAATCCATAATTTGGATTACTAAATAATTTCCAAATATAAAATGCTTATAATTAAATCGAGTGGCTCGACAAGACAAATCCAACAAGCCCAAGATCGCCAAATTTCGATATCATTAAAACTTTCAAATGTCTGATGAATGGCGCACGATCAAGGGATTCAATATCGGTCATCCATCCATTCCACTCCACCTTTGCCCTTGATCCTCCTCCTATTTATGGGTCATGCCACTCTCATTTCTCTTGAGGGGGGACCCAAACAAGAAGAAGAAGAGAATAGTATGAGGGAAGAAACTCCTCCTCGACCATCACTGGGATTCTACCTGACTTCCACGGGACGCCGGAATTCTACCTGACTTCCACAGGACACCGAAATTCTGCCAGACTTCCACAGGATGCTGGAATTTTATCCGACTTCCATGGGACACCGTAATTCTGCCCGACTTCCAAGTGATGCTGAATTCTTCCCTACTTCTAAGTGACGCCGGAATTTCGCCCAACTTCCAAGTGATGCCAAAATTTCGCCCGGCTTCCAAGTGACGCTAGAATTCTGCCCAACTTCCAAGTGACGCCAGAATTCTACCCAACTTCCAAGTGATGTCATAACTCCGCCCGACTTCCAAGTAACGTCGGAATTCTGCCCGACTTCCAAGTGATGCTGGAATTCCGCCCGACTTCCAAGTGACGTCGAAATTCCGCCTGACTTTCCAGTGACGTAATAACTCTGCCCGATCTCCAAGTGACTCTTGAGTTTTAACTGAATACCATCTAACACTGGAGTTCTTCCCGGCCACTGATTAAATTCGGACTTCTACCCAACGACGGACCTCCACTCGTTGCTAGATTTCTACTTGACACCAGACTTCTACCCATTGTTGGATTTTTACTGGATAACTATCCAATATGGGATTTCTATCCATAGCTAGATTTCTCTACCTTACGCCATCCTTCTAACCTCCTTCGTCAAACAACTATCCTTCCGACCTCTGTCGTCCACCAACTACGGTCCTTCTAATTTACGTCGTCCACCAACTACAGTCCTTCTGACCTCTATCGCCCGCCAACTACGGTCCTTCTAACCTACGTCACCCACCGACTATAGTCCTTCTAACCAAACAAATACATCAACAGTGATTCTTTGTATTCACATCATGTAATGTACTCTATAAGATGTACATCAAGCTAAGGCCTTCCCCCAATGAAGGGCCTCTTTGTAATCAACTGCAATCTAGTGGATTCATTTAAACTAAGCTAGGCCCCGTGGTTTTTCTCCCTTTTAAAGGGATTTCCACGTAAAAATATTGGTGTCTCTAGTGAATGACGCACCCTCACTTTTTATTTGTGTGTGTTGGATCATCATACAATGCTAAGACATTAAACTTTAAATTTCTCTACTGCCGCAAATACTCAGGATGCAACAATTCTATGTAGTTCGTTCATGCAAGAAGGAAAGAAGATAATACGAACAAATCATCTTTAGGATGTTGTTTTCTTTGCTTTTTTTGGTTATTCAATAGCCGTTTTACTAGATGCTATATAGTGCGTTCATGCCAATCCTCGTTTTGCTCCCTCTCCATAAAGTCCAAAGCTCTTCTCTTATTTCCACTCTCATCTCTCTTAACAATTTCTCTGATATTTTCAGATCCCTCATTCTCTATAATAAATGAGATTCTTATAATATACATTATAACAAATTAAAAATTTTAATATAATATATAAATTTATAATATTAAATTTACAAATGTATAATAAGAATAATATTTAATATAATACATAAATGGGATTTTTATATACATAACACTCCAAAGTACCCAAAATACATATTCAACAACCAAAATTCTGTATTTACTGATATACCACCTTAAACCTAACTTTTCATCTATTCTAACACTCTGTTATAACCCCGTCAAAAACCCCTTCCTTCTCCTGTCGTGCGATCTCTCGCGTAGATGATCTTGAGGGAATCTCCGATCACTACGAGAGACTCACTATCATTGCTTGTGTTATATCTGTAGAACGCAACTGTTCATGAGATAATATGCCTGAAAGATGCCTGTGGTCGGGCATCTTCACGCATCACAGGTGAAAGCTTACTTCGCACATCGATCAGAACTTTGATTTGAGCATTTTGAAAAACTAGAAGAAGAGGTAACGCCAACCTTGCACCGCTGATCCTTGCATGGTATTAAATATCAGAGACACCTCCAAAGTTGTCTTCAGTGCCTCAACCGGCTTCTGAAACATAGACAGCAAGCATACCATTAATGAAAGAAGGTTTCCCCACCATAAAACTTCTTATGTTGAACAGGTGAAAATGACACGGCAAAGCAGTTAAAACATCATTAGTAGTTGACCTAATTTGAGAGACAAATACAGATGAATTCCATTGTTTAAGCCACAAAAGCACCTGTAGTTGGAAGCCAATGAATTTCAAGGTCATATAATAATGGACTACATAACTAAATGCTTAAATGAAATAAAAAATATATAAATAATATCCTTGGTATACCTCTCTATTAGTTTGTTCATCACTTAGAAGCTCCGTGAAAGAGCATGGAGCATACTTTTCTACCCAAAGCTTCTCACTAAAAGTTGGCACTTCAGAATGAGTTTGATGACATGATAAGCAATCATTTTCTTCAAAGGCCTTCAAAAAAATTTGCACTAAGATGTGAAAAAGGCCTGCTTTCAAGATATGATAACTAAAAGTAAAGAATAAAATTAGTATTTAAAACAAAGCCAACAAAGTAAGCTCCTTTCACATCATCATATGCATCTGGGTAGTTGTGAAAAAGGTTCTTTTAACATTGCAATTCGTTGCAATGTCAATGCCTACCGCCAAAGTTCTTTTAGTCAAACATTCAATTCCATTCAGATCGGTTTTGCACATTTGTTGGTTTAGGGTTAGAAATTTAAAGCTATGGTTTAGATTGATTTGCTTGGGTTTCATTTAGCCTCTTCAGCTCGGCAAGTTAAATTTAGTTTAACATAAATTATAAACTATGAAAAACTTTTATATGTCAAATATTTAAGATCAAGCTTTGTTTTGGATTAAACGACTAATAAAAATTCATACATATCATAGAAATATTTAGATATGTGTTGTCAAAAGGTAGCTGCAACCATCAGTTCAATTAAGGCAAAGTGCTTGCCTCACTCTCTCACACCTTAAGACACATTGCTCATTAATTATGATTTAGCAATAGGGCTTGCCTATGTTTTGTGAGAAAGTGAACCAACGGCTTTATTCAATATTATGAATTGATATCAAATCGAACCAAATAGACTCCTCATTTCTAATGAAAGGGGGGCCCAAAGCAAGGAGGGAAAGAAGAGAGGAGAGGAAGAGAAATCAAATATTTCTTTTGCCACCAAGCTCCTCCTCGACCACCTCCCGGCCACCGATCAATGCCATACATCTACCCTTCATCAGATTTCTACCCAATGCTGGACTTCAGCCCGTCACCAGATTTCTACCTGTTGCGATCTTCTATCCGTCACTAGGCTTTGGCCCATCATCGGGCAAACTTTTTTTCGTTGCCGGACTTTCATCAGACTTCTACAAGATGCCAAACTTTCTCTCATCGGCGTGCTTTAGTCAAACTTCTACCAAACACCAAACTTTCACCCATTGCTAACTTCTGCCCATAGCCAAGCTTTCAACAGACTTCTACCTAATGCCTAACTTTCACCCATCATACGATTTCTACCCAACGTGAGACTTTCACCCATCAATGATCCTTCTGATCTCTGTTGCCCGTCAACTATGATCCTTCTAACCTCTGTCACTAGACAATGGTCCTTCCAACCTCCGTTACCTGCTGACTATGGTCCTCTCAACCTTCATCACCCGCCGACTGCGGTCCTTTCAACCTCTATCACTAGACAATTATCTTTATGACCTCTGTTGCCAGACACAAGTCCTTCTTACCTCTGTTGCCCACCAACTATGGTACTTCTGACTTCCATCGCCAGATAATATTCTTTATGGCCTCCATCGCCCATCAACTGTTGTCTTTCTGACTAAATGAACACATAAATAGTGATTCTTTTTATTTTCACCATGTAACATGAAAGTTCATGAAATTTGTTAAACCTTTAAGAACTAGCCTGAGGCTAAATAAGAGGGGGTGAATTGGATATTTAAAAAATTCTTTAGATGAAAAAAGTCTTTAAAACCTTTTCAAGCCCACATACAATAATCGATACAGCAGATATAGAAATAAGTAAATTTAACAATAACAAAATAAATCAGATTTTCCAACCACACATGCAATTGTAGAAAATAAAGTATAGAAAATAATTAGAATGAACACACTAAAATTTATAGTAATTCAGTCAACCTGACCTACATCCACTCCTTATAGACTCCCTCTCTAAGTATTACACTAAACAGTAGTGACTCTCCTTTTTCTCTAATAGCAAGGCGAAGAAGCCCATACAAACATTATTTTACCAACAGGTGCAGCAGAGAACTGTGACTCTTTTACAGGCAGAGAACCTTGACTCTTTTATAGGAAGAGAACCTCAACTTTATTTTCACCCTCCATGTAATGATAAGAGAACCACAACTCTATTTTAACCCTCCAAGTGATGGTTAGAGAATCACAACTCTATTTTCAACCTCTAGATAAGGGTCAGAGAATCACGATTTTTGCTAAAGAACTTCCTCTCCGGAGCCACAGAGAATCCAGGTAGACACTTATAGATATTAGGCAAGATTCTTTCTTGGAGCAACCTTCTGAATCCCCTTACAACTTCTCCCTCATAAAATCTCCCAATATTCTCTTACAAAGCTCTCCTGCTTCTCTCCCTCAAGGCTCTCTCTCTCCTAAAGTTTCAATAGCCAAAGATTTCCTAATAGAAGTATTAGAAAACCTTAAGTAGTAGGCTTCAAGAAACCCGAATTTTCAAGAGTTTTATCTTCTATTTATACAGTATGATACATGTATTGCACCGTACGATCAGTGTAATTTAGACTCATCCAGCAAGTTTGTGCGAACGAATTGTTTAACCTTTATAATATTTTGTACATTACGATAAAAATATCATATGGTATGAACTATAGAAATTTCCTATTTGTTTGGGATGGCTCTTGGGACGGCCAACTTAATACATTACTGATCGTCCAGTACTATGGGCATCATACAGTATGATCAGTACAAAAATTATGGATTTGGTTTGGTACGATATCTTGGATGACCAATTGCATACACTATTAATCATATTATATACACTATATCATATAGTACAATCGGTTATAATAATTATCCATGATTTAATATTTTGATATTGAGGGATTAATTAAGAAAGATTTTAATTAGGGCATACAGTACGAACCAAATCGTATTATATGATCGGCACATAATTAGCATCTTTCTTAAGCTCTAGCAACAAGGATTTTGACATAGCACAATAGATTATACAATACAAATTAAAAATATATTGTATGAAACAAAGTTATACAGTACAAAGCCAAAATCATAAAATATGAATTGTTTAAAAAAAAACTCTCTCAAAAATATTTTTCTCTCCCCCCCCCAAAAAATTTTTTTCCCCCCCCCCCCCCCTATGAATGTTAAAGGTTACTCAGCAATGATATCCACCTAATTATATGATACGACTCAAGAAGGAAAAAATAAAGAATAAATTAAAAAGTAAAGACTATAATCCTAGTCTACTCAGTCTTAAGCTGATCAAAATTATAAGTGAATTGTGGATTAATTTCCTGACATATTAGTACGCACAAAACAAAATAAAATATCACAAAAATAGGAGAAAGCAATAACATACACAATAATATTTGTTTTCATCAAAATCATAATGCTGGATCAAGTTTGTAATAATCTCCCCATTTTTAATGATGATAAATATTATTGTTTAGGATTTTCAAAAGTTACTTTTCTCTAACTATTCCATTTAGATGATAACCATATGTAAACAGAAAAAAGAATTAACACAACAATACAACAACAACATATCAATAATACATTAATAATACAATTCTCCCCCTTTTGACATCATAAAAAGAGGGAAAACAGTAAGAAGGAAAAACAGAAATAGAAAAATAAACTTATTCAAAAAGACTTATAACTAAAGGTAAAGAAAGAACATCACAGTTATGATAACTCTCATGGACATCTTTTAAGATGTAATAAATTTACTTTACAAATAGAAAAGACCAAATAAAATAAGTGTTAACTTTATTGCAATTAAAGGATTTAGATACTAGAGTTTGAACACACAACTTAAAATCTTCACATGCTAAATTCCTTTTTTAAATAAAAAACTTTTTTTTTTTTTGAAGATTGTAAATTGCATTAGAAAAAGCAAAAACTATTACAAACTAGACAACTATCACATTCCTTCTTTATTAGACTATACAAAGAAGAAGGAATGTTAAAAAAGAAGTTGAATCAAAGAAAAATCGATTATCTAAAGCTAAAGTAGCACATAAGTCAGCTACTTTATTACAATCTCTTGAAATATAAAGGAAAATAACCTTATTGAAGTCATTTAAAAAAGTCATCTTCTCTAAAACCAAGATATTAGCTTTCTATGTTGATTTCTTCATTGAATCTTGAAGGAATTTGATCACATTGTAGTTGTCACCTTTAATTATTACACCTTTACTTTCAAACATCCAATCATGTAAGAATTCTTTCAAGGTATAAATAGCATCCATCTCTAGCTGATTTATATCCCAATGCATTTTCTTTTTTCCAAAAGCAAGAAGTATTCTACCTTTATAATCTCTAACTATGCCTCCAATGCTTGCTATATTCGAGTCCAACAAAGAAGCATCCACATTTATCTTTATCCAATGTAGAGGTGAAGGGTGCCAACAAATACCAAACTCCATATGGAGAGAAGCACCCCAGTTAACTAGCATCGAATATCTAGACATGGTAGTGGATAATATGTTTGCACCAACAACCAATGTAGGTAGAATAGAATTACAATGTTTACTGTCATTCTGACAATTCCAGGAGAAAAAAATAGCTGTACAATAAACCTTTACAGCATTCAATTGGTCTTTGGAAAGAGTTCTAAGTTGAGTTAAAAATTTGCCAAAGATTGGAAAATAGGAATATTAAATCCCCATTGTCTCAATTTGCAAATGATATCAAAAAGATATTTGTAATGAACAACAATATGTGAACAATCTTCAACTTCTTGAAATAAAAATCTAATTCATGAATTACAATTATATAGGAAAACTTAAACTTTTTATATTGCCAGAATGAAATATATCGAATAGAATATTATAATAAAAGTGATGAATGAATAACCAAGATTTTTCAAAATCAAGTATTATACATATTATAAAACACACATATTTTTTAAGATTTAAAGATTTACCAGAAAGAATAGCTAATTTAAGTTGGGCTCATTTTGTACCTCTTTTATTAGCTTTCAACGCAAATTGTGTATCTTTTATTTTTGATACACTTGGTGCATCTTTTATTTTTTGCGTTATTGCGCATCATTTAATTTTGGACTCATTTTTGCCTTTTTTATTTTTTTTTTGTAAATTGATTCATTTCTAAATCTTTAAGAATATCACTTGTAAAGATTAACTTCCAAATAGAAGTGAAGAATAACTCACTCTCTTATATAGGGAGGAATAATCTACAAAGCAAACTCAATCTTTCTAATAGGAATAAATAGCCTGATTTAGGAAAATAATGAATTTCATTTATCAAATTGGAGAATAAATCCATAATATAAAAAATATATAGCATAATTAATATGTTTTCATTTCAACATCTCAATTGCAATTCAATTTAAATTTTTAAGTTCATACAAGGAATTAACATGCAAAGAAAATAAGAAGGGATATGTAAATTCATAAATTTTTTAATCCTTTTAGTTTTAAAAATGTCAACAATTATTTAAAATTTTAATTCAGAATATAGGTATTTTTATTACAAACAAAAAATAATATTGCGGTAAGAGTTCATTCATAGAGTACGATCGAAGACATGCAGTATGATTTAATTCGTATAGTACGAGTATAAGTCATATAGTACAAATAATAGAAATAATATTTTACTTGTCTGAAATTTTCTCAAGCAAAGAGCATAGAAAACAACTCATAGTTGAAGGAAATATAAGAACCACTTAAAAGAAATATAAGAACCACTAGACAGATAAACATTTTTTTTTAAGAAAAATATTTGACAATAAAAAAGGACTAAAAAGAAAATGCATTACAAAATAAAGTAAAAAAAGCAAGTATAAACATAAAAAAGAAAAGTACAACATAACAAAAAATCCAAAAATAAGCTAAAATAGAGGTGAATCTTGACCAGATGGTGGTTGTGAAGGTAGTTGGAAAAACTGGCTAAATGTATCATATTGCTGCTGGATGGAGGTGAACTGATATTGGATAGTTCCAAATTGCTCCCTAAACCAATTTAGATCATTATCATGTTGGTTTACTATTGATCCAGGACAGTCTCAAGTCTATCAAAATGTTCAATTAACTCATCATATGGGTAATGGTGAGGAGGTGATGTATGTATAGGATCAGTTGTAGATGCAGTATCTCCTTCTTCAACAAACAATGGGTCTTCTAGCTCTTGTTCCCTATGAAAAAGCATATGGAAGGAGGCATCCAAGAAGAAGATTGGAGTGTGGTCAAAAGGATCAGGATATATGATATAATATTTTTTTATCTAAGATATATCAAATCATATATCCTAGAGCAATATTTTATTTTTTTCCTAGTGGCTGTGAGTCAAATGGAAGTAAGGTCTTAGATGTAATCATTTAATATTTCGGCTTCATCCATTTTGGTGTTTGACATTATGAAGTAAGTGATAATTGAAAGTAAGGGAGTGATGTTTACCCAATCTCCAACTTTAATGATGATTGATGTTTTGAGAATGTGCTAGATAACCCTAGCATTTTGATTAAGAGTGTGAACCAAGGGTTGGTGGTAGTTCAGAGCAATATTTCTAAGCAAGATATTTATATCACTCTAGTCAAAATCAGATCTAGAGGCCATAGCAAAGGGTCTATTTCCTTGGGTGTTTAACTAAAGATTATTTTCTATGTCCTCTTTGGTTATTACCATATTCTGACAATAAATATGAGATGACATTCCAATGGCATCCCCACTGAACCTAAGATTTGTTGGGAACTCGTAGAGGATTTCAGATTGGAAAGGATAGGCTAAAGTGAGGAGCCTAGAAGGAGTGATTTTGGCTTCTTTGTTTTTGCAGTATGAAGCTTCATCAGAAGCTGTTAGAAAATAATTATCGGTAGGATTGTGTAAGAGGAAGCACCCTATGTTTAATGACTACATTTGCCACCGCCAGCCATTATACATATTGGGATTGCAAGAAGGGTGATTAGAAGAATTGTGTGAAGAATTTGAATATATTGGGGTTATTTAAATAGAATTTTAAGAGCTAGTATAGTATGATCATGAGATCGTACGAGATGATCATAAGTAATCAATTAGATCAGACGTGTTGTAACTCGAGCTCATGAGTTTATGTTAACTATGTGGGTGAAATCTCTGATTTATCTTTTTGTTATGAATGTAATTTGCTCCTGTATCAAATTATAAAAAAGATTTTCCTTTTTTTTAAAGAAGTTTCTAAATATCTAATTCACCCGCCCCCCCTGGTTAGCCTCGGGACTAATTCTTTAGGGTTTCATAACCTTCGCGAACTTTCAAGTGGTACCAGAGTGAGACTCATAAATTAAGTTTTAGAAAACTTTTGAAAGAAGATCAATGGATAACTTTGGAAATCGTAATATTATTGAAGGATATTCAATCACACGACTACCTTTATATGATAATATTTCTTTTGATTTTTAGAAAATTTGCATATCTACTTTTTTATAATCAATTGATTATCAAATATGGCGTATGATTTAAATTGGTTATTATGTACTGTCATGTATTACATATTGAATCAAAACTAATATTCAGGTTACAGAATAGAGTTTAATAGAATAAATCAATATTCAATTGAATGTTAAATGCTTAATTTTTTTCCTGTGCTTTGAATTATAAAGATTGCATAAGAATCTCTATATGTACTACTAACAAGAAATTTGGGATAAATTATACACTACATACAAAGATACTAGTGAAGTCAAGCATTCTAAGTTCAATATTTTAATACACGATTATGAACTATTTGTATGAAATCTTATGAAATGATCTTAGATATATATAACAGGTTTACTTAAATTGTGATATCATTACATGCTTTAGGTAAAGAACTTTTAAACTTAAAAAAAAGCAATAAAATTCTATATTATCTTCCTGATAAATTTCATGCTAAAGTCACTACTATTTGTGAATCAAAAGACTTAAATCATTATTCTATTAATAATATGATTGACTTGCTTATTACCCATGAGTAAAGTGTGAGCCAAAAACTTTTT
Organism: Dendrobium catenatum; assembly: GCF_001605985.2. NCBI lineage: Eukaryota > Viridiplantae > Streptophyta > Magnoliopsida > Asparagales > Orchidaceae > Dendrobium > Dendrobium catenatum. The sequence goes on from NW_021319930.1 coordinate 938,709, forward strand.
GATGTAGGTGAAATTATAATGCTAAAAGCTGAAGATAAGAATATAAGTGACTTAGTAGATGTTAAGAGTTAAGAGATAGCATCAATTACAAATAAGTTTAATAAAATACTAAAGCACAAGCATCAACATCAACAAAAGTGGGATAAAAGTAAAATTGGTAAAAATATTAAGATTTCTTCTAATGTTATTTATTTTGGGTGTATAAAATTTGGACATAAGAAAAATCAGTGCCCTAAGGTAAAAACTCTTCCTACAAAGGGAAAAGGTAAAAATAAGTTAATTGTAATAAGATCAAATGATAAAAAGTGAAATATCTCTTGGACATACTTAGCTTATGAATCATCACATCGAGAGCAAGATAATGAGATATAAAGTTTTATTTTTGAGTTTATGTATTATAATTAATGCATGTGTATATGTTCTTTATTTGTTTTGTTCATTATAAATATTTTATGTGATGTTTTTGGTGTTTTTTATTTGTAATCATTTTAATTTATTATTCATGTATATTTTTATTATTTATATATGATCAACACACATAAATCATATTTCACATTATATTTGCATAAGCTAATCAATTCACTTCTCTCAAATCTTTTTTAATGAAATTTTTTACCTCCTTTTTATCTAAAATTTAAGGAAGTGATGATTGAGTTTTCTAAATTATTAAAGGAGGAAAATTCAGGATTATATCTCTCCTTCCCATTTCCTTAGTCAGGTTTTTACACTTTTGAATCAAAAACTATATCAATTTAAGAGTTAGACTTTAAAATTAAATATTTTTTATCATCATATATTTCTTCTATCTCATAAGAATCTTTTTCAAGGTGATGAATTCACTTTATAATTTTTTTAATCAAGCTATTCATTTTTATCACTAGATCTAGTTTGCTATAAGTCTTCAATGATTAAGAAAAAAAGTAAAATTATAAAAATTAAAAGTGGCACAAAATGAGTCAAAGGATAAAAAGAAGAGCAATGTACGTCAAAATTAAAAGATGTACAAAAGTATATCAAAAATAAAAAGATTCGTAAAGTGCGTCAAAAATTGATAAAGAGGCACAAAATAAGCCCATAATAAGTTAACTTATGTTTCTTATATTTTTAAATCTTAGAAAACCCATGTGTTACCTTCGATACTTAAGTTTGAAAATCATGATTCTAACTCATCATTTTTGCATTAATATTCTATTAGATATATTTTATATAAAAAAATTAAAAAAGTCATTTTTTCTTCTTTAATTTTTTTATATTATATTTTTTTATTTAAAAATGACTTTAACCTGTAAGGAGCTTGAGTTAGGGTAGATAAAGTTCAAATTTCAAAATTATTTAGATATTAATATAGTTAATTCATTTCTTACTAATCTTTTGAATAAAATAAAGAGGTAACTTTCTCATTCCAAAAAAAAATTGCTAAAATAAATTGATTCTTCTTAAACATCACCACCACCACCACCACCTGATTAGGGACGGTTTGATCATTTGTATTTGGTTCATTTTTTGTTTGTTTCTTTTTCTGTGTTTCTCTTCTTTTTATAATATCAAAGGGGGAGAATGTTTTTATCTGGTTGTATTTATGTTAAGTTGTGTATATACATCTTGTATTTGTATTAGTTTATCTGTTATTTTGGTTCTGAAATCTTTTTTTTTCTATGTAAAAAAAGAAAAAAAAATCATTTTCTTTATTTTTAATATAATTATCTTATTAAGGGGAATATTAGGAAACAATGTTTTTAATTTTGTAAAATTAATCAATAATATTTGTCAACTTCAAAAAGGTGGAGATTATTACAACTTGAGCTCACTATTTTATATTTTTTATGATAACAAATATTATGGCTCATGTCATTATATCTACTAATATTTTAATGTATATTTATTTGTGTGTGTATTAACTTTTTTAGAACATCATGAACCATCCAATGAAAATTCAAGGCTCAAGATTAGGTAGAATATGTTATACCATAAAGATATTTGTAATATTGATTGATATATTTTTGATTTCTTGAGTCAAGTCATGTAAGGGTGTATACTTGCTTAGTGATCTTTCACACACACACACAAGGAGAGTGGGATTGAGCTAAAACCAGAAGTTCAATTTTTGAACTAATCATACTATATGATTTATATAGTATTATATGATCAGTTCATTCTAACTAATCATACTGGAAGATTTATATTATCCTGGGTGATCAGATATAATCATAAAAAATAGCCACAAATCATAATTTAGGCAAGATTTTAAATTTCATATTTTATTCTAATCGTCGAGATTATGTATATTATACTATATGATATATGACAATCATGTGTATATTGATCATATGATTAGTAAATCAAATCTACTTAATTTTGATATTCTACTCATATTATATGAACTGGATCTTATTGTACGATTAATATAGACAATTTTGGTCATCCCATGTTTATCCTAGATGAACTACATTTTTATTGAATTAATCATCTCGGGCAATCTCAAAATCTTACTAGGTGATCTATTCAAATACTTGAACTAATCGTACAGGGCAATGCTGATCGTACTGGCTTAAGGGCTATGTATGATCTTCGACAGCACAACAAAATTTTTAGGGTTTTTCAAAGCCCTCTATTTAAGCTTTATCCAAAGACATTATGAGTGTCTTTATCATGCATTGAGTCTTTATTCTTCTAGAGAAAACATGAAGAAATATCCTTGAAAGGGAGAGAGAAAAGGGTGGAGTTAGAGAGGAAGAAGATCCTTGTGGGCATCAAGGGAGTGTGGAGGGGGTTTCACACGGTTGCTCTGGCAAGCTTACATCTTAGTACCATAAGATTCAAGGTTTATCTTGAGGGAAGTTTTGGGAAGAAGAAGATCTCTTTGGTGTCAAAGGATCCGACAACTTCGTCGCACTGGGGAAGGTATAAGTGATTATATAATGGTTTCTTCTCCTAGCTATGCTAGGTTATTCTATAAAGATTTTTGTAATATTCATTGATGTATTTTTTATTTCTTGAGTCAAGTTCTATAAGGGTGTATGCTTGTTTGGTGACCATCGAAACACACACTCAAGGGAGTGAAATTGAGTCAAAATTAAAAGTTCAATTTTTTAACTAGTCATACTGTACAATCCGCTCATTCTAATTAATCGTACTAGATGATTTAGATCATCCAAGATGATCAATTATGATCATGAAAAATAATAACTAATCATAATTTAGGAAAGATTTTGAATTTCATATTTTGTTATAATAATCCAAGTTGGTGCATATTGTATTGAATGATCTATGCAATCATACCTAAATTGATCATGGAATGGTCAATCAAATCTACTTAATTTTGATATTTTGATCATAATGTACGATATGGATCATACTATACTATCAATGGAGATGATTTAGGTTGTCCCATGTTTCATCTTGGACAAACTATATTTCGATTGAATTAATTATCCCGGATTATTTCACAATCATATTGGATGATCTGTTTAAATACCTGTCTAGATCATACAGAGCAATGTTGATCGTACTAGCTGAAAGGGCTATTTTGAACTAATCATACAGAATGATCTCAAGATCGTACTATATAGTCTTTGACTGTAGAATTAAATTTTTAGAGTTTTTTTAAAGCCCTCTATTTAAGCTTTCTCCAAAGATATTTTAAGTGTCTTTGGCATGCATTTAGTCTTCGTTCTTCTGGAAAGAACTCGAAGAGAGAGCCTTGAAAGGGAGAGGGGAAAGGGAGAAATTTGAGAGGGAGAAGATACTTGTGGGTTTCAAAGGAGTGTGGAGGGGGTTTCACACGGTTACTCCGGCAAGCTTGCATCTTAATACTATCAAATTCAAGGTTTATCTTAAGAGAAGTTTTGGAAAGAAGAAGATCTATTTGGTGTCAAAGGATCTGACTACACCGCCAAACTAGGGAAAGTGGAAGTGATTCCGAAAGGGCTTCTCCGCCTAGATATGAGGGCTAAAAGAGAGTCACTAAAGATTTAGTGCAATACTTGGAACGAGAGGTTCTATGGAGTAAACATAGGTTATGTTGGATAGAACCAATATAAATTTGGTGTATTTATTCCTTTTATTATTTTCACACTTTATTTTTCGCATTTATCTTTATGTTAACTGCGTGGGTGAAATCTCTAATTTATGATTTAGTAATGAATGTAATTCACTTCCACATCAAGTTATAAAAAGGAATTTTCTTTTTGTTAAAGAAGTTTATAAATATTCAATTCACACCCCCCCCCCCCCCCCCGCCCCCCCCCCCCTCCCCTCTTAGTTAGTATAAGGACTAGTTTTTTAGGGTTTTACAACCCTCACAAACTTTTAAGATGATTAGTTAAAAAGGTTGTTTGATCGTACAATATGATCAAACATCATATCGGATGAATAGGGGCAGGGAGATCATCCCGAGGAGTCAAGAAGTATGACCCTTAACTAAAAGGATCATATAGTACAAACAAGTGTTCGTATAATATGATCAATAATAAATATCATACCAATCAAAATGAACTCATCCCAATCTGGATTAACATACGTATTATCCATACAAATAGGTGCTCATACAATACAATTGTTAATCAGTGATACAATTTGGATGATCCATTAAACAAAGGGTTATGATCAAGGCAGTTCTGTGTAGATTGTACAATACAATAGAATATGAAATTTTTGCTTTGCAGGAAAAGACAATAAGGTTCAGTGAAGTGATTAGTGTGATAATCAGGACACAATAATAAAGAAAAATAATTAGTAAAACAAAAAAAAAGAAAAAAACTAAAATAAAAAATAAAATCATTAACAAAAAATTAAGGACTAAAATGAAAAAATAAATAAAATAAAAAGTACAAGACACAACACATTCATTGAGAAGCTTATGAATGGCTGATTTCAAGTGATATGAAGTAAATATAGAGCCCAAATACTACATGCTCCCACTAGGTCTTTTGTGACAGACCTTAAATCTAAAGATCATGGAAAAATAGTTTTGGGAGCCCAACTGAGTTTGGGTCCCTTCTTAAATTTGGATAAAACATTAGAATGCATAACATGTTGTGGTTGATGCAACTTAGGCCTCCACACTAAATGTGTTTGATTGTGGATTGTACAAGTGTGGCTAATGTGTTCTAATATGCCATAAGAATAATATCTAATATCAAGAAAAGGGTTAACTACCTATGATGGTTATGATTGCTATGTTGAAACTCGTTCACTATGAATTAGGTTGTTAAACCTAAACTTATGTCCCACGGCTAACCAAGAGGGGGTGAATTGGTAATTAAAAAATTTAACCTTCTTTTCGATCTCAAGAAACGAAAATAAAACTTTAGTGAATTTTTCTAAAAAATATTTTTCAACCACAGTTTTAAAAATAAAAGCACAAAAAAAAAGCAACGGAAAAATAAAGACACGGGGTTTATAGTGGTTCGGTCAAAACCAGACCTACATCCACTCCCCGGAGGCACCCTCCGAGTATTACACTAATACCACTAGTGACTCTCCTTTTGCACCCACAGCAAGGCGGAGAAGCCTTTACAAACACTCTTTCCACCACTACAACGTGCAGTAGAGGACCATCGTCGTTTTACACTATCCCCAATGTTGGCAGAGAACCGTCGTCCTTTTACACTCTCCAGGTGTGGGCAGAGAACCCTTCATCCTTTCACACTCTCCTAGTGTGGGCAGAGAACCCTTCATCCTTTCACACTCTTCTAGTGTGGGCAGAGAACCCTTCATCCTTTCACACTCTCCTAGTGTGGGTAGAGAACCGGATCTCCTCGACAGATCTTCTTCACAAGAATTCTAGAAGGAAGAGAGAAAAGAGTGAAGTAATCACAAACCAAGAGTAAAGACTCTTACCTTTGAGTACCAAGTGAAACATTCACGCTCCAATGGCAAGAAATCTCCTTCAAACACTCTCTCACACTCTCTCCTTGACTCTTCTTTCAATAGGCACGAAGATCAGTAAGTAAAAAGATTAAGTGGTAGTTTAGTTTGGACTATTTATAGGAAAGACACAAAAAACCGTCCAAAAATTACAAATTTTCAAGTCAATACGCATTGGATCATCCCGTACGATCGTGGATCATCCTGGACGATTTTACTCAAATGCGTTGGAAACGAATCTAATGTATATGGGTAAGAAATGACTTCGTACACACACATCATCCCGTATGAACTAGGTTCGTCCGGTACGAATGACTATTCCATAGGTCGGTTCCCAAAAATTGTAGAACGTCACTAAAATTTCAGAGTCCGTTCACTTCGTCCTGGGACGAATATGGGTTCGTTCGGATGAAATTTTTCCAGAGAGCAAATCGTCCCGGGACGAATACACTTCGTCCTGGATGAAAATACTCCAGAGAGCAACTCGTCCTGGAACGAATACACTTCGTTCTGAACGAAAATTTTCCAGAGAACATTTCATCCTGGGACGAATACACTTCGTCCTGGACAATCAGGACTTAGAAAAATTTTCTTCAACTCCTGTTCGTTCCATTGCTCCTACGAGGAGATAACTGACTTGATCGTCCCATACGAACTATGTTCGTCCCATACGATCAGTACAAATTTCTCAAGATCTCCTAAAGTGTGTGTGTGTGTTCACTCAATTACAATCACTCTCTCTCAAACTTAATTCAAATAAAAATACAAGTTTTAAATACACAAAGTATCTCATGCTGAATTTGATTTGAAGTCTTTGTAGTCTAGAGTTTGATTTTCCTGTATTGTCAGTACACACAAGAGCAAAAACAACTCTTCCAAAAAGTGTTAGGAGATAATTATACATAAAACAAAAATATTTGAAATCATCAAAACTATACAAGTTGCAAGAATGTAAAACATGCAAATAGTAATTCTCTTAACATCCTATTCCTAGGTTTGATGCATGACATGATGAGTGCTTAAGAGCATGTTTATTTTGAAAAGCCTTTAGTTTTTCTAAAAGAATTTCATTAACACTTTCAAGAGCAGATATTTTAATTTTTAAAGGGTGCTCACTAAGATCTAAAATATTAACACATTATTCTAACTCTTAAAATGGTTTTTTTAATCAAAATGTAATGATTTCAAAGAATTATGTGTTTAAGATGAAATAATATATTTCTTATTCAATTCATCAAACTCATCAAGTAAAGTTGTATAATGCTGATCTAAATTAGATCAATCTTTTTTAAGAATTTCATTTTCTTTTTGCAGAACTGAGCATTCAATTTTCAAACTAACGTACTTCTTATTCAATTTCTTAGAAGAATCATGAATCTTTTCTGAAATATCAAGTAATTCATTATATGAAAGTTGACTTACCACATCTTGATCAGACTGAGAAAGATATTTATTTTCCATTAAGCATAGATTTGTCACCTCCTCTTTTGCTTCTATTCCAGATGAATCTAAAGTAGAGTTGACAATTAGATACACATATGTAATCTTTATAATTTAAAGCACAAAAGAAATAGTTTAAGCTTTTAGCATTAAGTTGAGCTAAATCTCTATCTTCTAAAATCCATTCAGAAAAAGGAAGTTCAATTTTCATGCCATTAACTAAATGTGAAGGTACAAAATATCCTTCATGAATTAACATCCACTTGCGATAACTAATTGATTGTAAGAAATTAGACATGTGAATTTCTAAAAATCAAAAGGAATACTATCAAATAAAGGTGGTCATGTGATTGAATATCCTTCCGCAATATTATGATTTCCGTAGTTAGCCATTTATCATTTTGTAAAGGCTATTTAAAACTTAATTTTTTAATCCTACTCTGATACTACTTGAAAGTTTGTGAAGGTTGTTAAATCTTTAAGAACTATCCCAAGGCTAACCAAGAGGAGAGAGTGAATTGGATATTTAAAAAACTCTTTAAAGAAAAAAGAATTCTTTAAAACATTTTAAAATCCACAACAATAATCGACACAACAGATACATAAATAAGTAAATTTCATAATAATGAAATAAATCAGATTTTTCAACCACACATGTAATTGCAGAAAATAAAATGTAGAAAGTAATTAGAATGAACACACCATAATTTTATAGTGGTTTGGTCAACCTGACCTACGTCCACTCTTTGGAGACTCCCTCTTAAGTATTGTACTAAGTAGTAATGACTCTTTTTTTGCTCTCAAAGTAAGGCAGAGAAGCCCAAACAGTGTTGTTTCACCACATCGGTGTGGAAGAGAACTATGACTCTTTTATAAGCAGAGAATCTCAACTCTATTTTCACCCTCCAAGTGATGGTAAGAGAACCACAACTCTATTTTCACCCTCCAGGTGTTGGTCAGAGAGAGCCACAACTTTCTTTTCACCCTCCACTTGATGGTTAGAGAACTTTAATCTTTATTAAAGAATTTCTTCTCCAGAGCCATAGAGAATGCAGGCATATGCTTGTAGATACTAGGCTATATTATTACTTGGAGCAACCTTGTGAATCACCTCACAACTTCTCCCTTACAAAATCTCCATCTCTTTCACAAAACTCTCCTTTTTCTCTCCCTCAAGGCTCTCTCTCTTGAAGTCTCAATAGCCAAAGATTTCCTAATGGAAGTATTAGAAAACTTTAAGTAGTTGGCTTTAAGAAACCCTAATTTTCAAGAGTTTTATTTTCTATTTGTACAATATCAGTGTAATTTAAACTCGCCCAACAAATTCGTGTAGATGAATTGTTTAACCTTTACAAAATTTTATATAGTACGATACAAACTATAGAAATTTTTTCTATTCATTTGGGATGACTCTCAGGATGGACAACTTCATATATTACCAATCGTCCAGCACTGTAGACATCATACAATACAATTAGCATATAAATCATGGATTTCATTCAGTATGATCTCTAGGAGGACCAATTTTGTACACTGTCAATCATATTGTACGAATTGTATTGTAAAGTATGATCAATCATAATAATTGTCCATGATTTGATTGTATCATATTGAAGGGTTAATTAAGAATGATTTTAACTAGGGCGTACATTACAAACCAAATCGTATTGTATAATCAGCACATAATTAATATCTTTCTTAACCTCTGATGGCTAGGGTTTTAACAAAGTACAACATAACATACAATATGAATTAAAATCATACAGTATTGAAACAAAATTGTACAATACAAATTATTTTTAAAAAAACTTTCTCCAAATTATTTTTTTCTCTCTCCCTGTCTGTGTGCAAGATTACTCCATAATGATATCCACCCAATTACATGATATGACTTAAGAAGGGAAAAATATATAACAAATTGAAAAGTATAGACTGTAACCTTAGTCTACCCAGTCTTGAGCTGATCAAAATTACAAGTGAATGGTGGACTGATTTCTTAAAACGTTAGTACACACAAAATAAAATAAACACATAAATAGGAGAAAGCAATAAAAGATACAATAATGCTTGTTATCATCAAAATTATAGTATTTGTATCAAGTTTGCAACATAACACACTCTATATGATATATATATTTATTACATCAAGCAAATGCAAGGTTGTTCGTGTCAATAAACTTGCATCAATTAGTGAGTCATCAATTTCTTGGAAATTAAATGTGACTGGGGGGCAACCTTGACTATAGCCGTGGTCAAGAAGATTCCTCCAACTCTTTCAATTTTCAAGGCAATATCTTACGATCATAAAGTTTCTAGTAAATGCAATGATGGTTTCAATAAATTTCAAGATTTATACAGTCTCTAGTTGGATTTTTTTCTCATTGGGTAAGGTCTTAATAAAAATCTCCAAAAGATAACAATGGTCTAAAGATAGATCATTCTTCACCTTTGATTCTAAATATATGCAGCATTTAGCCCATCCCAATCAAGAAAAAAATTGATCACAAGGGAATTCGATTCAACCTCTTCTACATAGGTTAACATCATCAAACAGTGCTCTGACATATAACCATATATAGGTCATACATCCTTGGAAGATTCACTTGACATCTTCAACCTCTTTTACATAGGTTAACATCATCGAGCAGTGCTCTGACATATAATCACATATAGGTCTTACATCCTTGGCAGATTCACTTGACCTCTTCCATATATATTAACATTATCAAGCGGTGCTTTGACATACAACATCATATAGGTCATACATCCTTGGTGGATTCTCTTGACCTTTTTCATATAGGTTAATATCATCGAGCAACGCTTAATATACAATCTCGGATAGGTCATACATTCTTGGTGGATTTTCTTGGCCTCTTTCATACAGGTTAACATCATTGAGTAGTGTTCTAACATACAACCTCGAATATGTTAATATCATTAGTGGATTTTCTCGGCCTCTTCCGTATAGGTTAATGTTATCGAGAAGTTCTCTAATATACAACCTCAAATAGGTGATATATTCTTGGTGTATTTTCTCAACCTTTTCTATAAAGGTTAACGTCATCAAGCAAAGCTCTGACATACAACCTCAGATATGTCATACAACTTTGGTGAATTCTCTAGATCTTTTCCAAAGTGGTCAACATCATCAAGCAATGCTTTGAGAAAATAATAATCTCCTTATAAATATTTTATGAAAGTAAGTGGTTGATAAAATTATAACTCATATAAAGACCTTAGTTGTCTAAAAAAGCCTCAAAAAATATACGGGGTAATATAACAAAGTATGTCTCAAAGATGCATAAATAATTAAGCTTCCTTGGATGACAAGTTTATTTCAAATTAAAAATAAGCATCAAGCTCATATAATAATATATACAATATTATTGGAGTTACATATATTCCACATCAAGTTCAAGTATATCTTTATTTTCATAAGAATATGAAATTAAAATTGTATCAGCATCATCCATACAAGCATCTCCTATAATTTCTTCTTAAAAGAAAAGTTAAAAATTAATCATTATAAGGCCTCTATGCAATTGACACTATTAATATATCGCTAAACTTCTGATAAGGCATGCTACGTTGACCCCTTCCATCATAGATGTCTAATATCTACACACATCAGAATTGATACATATTGTCTTTAGCAAAGTGCTACTTGATACTCACCATCATCGATCTTTCGCTTGATTTCCTCCGTTGACCCTTCACCTTATATCAGTCATCATCGACTTCTCTCTTGACACTATTAATAATATAACCTCCAACTATCTCCTTCAGCTCTCCACCAAACCAGCAATCGACATTAGACTTTTACTCAATCATCGATCACTGACGGACTTCTGTTTAAACAACATCAAGATTCTCCCAATTTACTAATAAGCTCTGCTTCTTCTCCCGATTACTATTATCACTAGATATTCTCAAATCACCCTCGTATACAAGGAATATTTGATATATTTCTGTCAAGGATTATATATTAAGAAGATAGTCTCTCATCATGACTTCTTCTACATAGAAGAGAGGTACTAAAGCTCAATAGGGGATGCCACCTTTCTCAAATAGTAGAATGCCTCTAATATAAAAAGAAGAATATAAGAGAGTAAAAAGAGAGGCACTGAAGCTTGATAGAGAATGTCACCTATCTCAAATAATGGAATGTCTTTAATATAAGCAGAATAATATAACAGAGAAAAAAGAAAGGAGGAGAAAGCTCCTTCTATATAAAAGAGGGGCATTGAAGCTTCATAGGGTGCCACCTATCTCAAACAATGGAATATCTCTAATGTAAGAAAAAGTCAAAGGAAAAGAAAATGATAAAGGAAAATTTTCCTTCTATATTAAAGGGGGACACTGAATTTGGGTAGGGAATGCCACCTACGAAAAATAATTGAAAGCCTCTAAAGTAAGAAGAAAAGTAGGACAAGAAGGGAAGGTTGAAAAATTCTAACTTCTACACAAGAGATGAGAATTGAATTTGAGTAGGGAATGTCACCTACCAAAGACAGTGGGAAGCCTCAAATGTAAGTAAGTTAGAGGGAGAAGGGAGAAGAATAAAATGAACATTTTCCCCTTGCCCTAAGGGGGATATTTATAGAACAAAAAGGGGAAAATATTAAAAAATGGGGGAAACTTACCTCTAAAAATATTTAAAAATGTTTGAAATTTATTCTAGAAGCTTTTCAAAAAAATTTGGACCCACTAATGACTATTTTCAAAATAAAAAAATGGCTGGAGACCATATAATGAGATTTTTTTTACCAAAACTATGCTCCCCTTAAGGGGAGTGACCATTCAGCCCACCCGTGCGTCGACGCAGACCCCTTCATCGGCGCCCGGCCGATTCAGCCGTCCATTTACACTAGGCCCAAATTTTTAGCCCATACAGTGCAAATCAGACATTTTTTGGATTCTTAGAACCGTTTTCGACGTTCCAGACTCAATTTTGACACTTTTGAAGCTCAACAAAGCATTTATAAGAAATTTTGGGCACTTTGAAATATTTTAAAAAGACAAATCACATTAAAAAATTCTCCAAAAAATATGACAAGTATTGACAGACTTATGGAGCATTGACGTTCAATAATCGGAGGCAACTGATATATATCTTCAAAAAATTATGTTGATCGGGCACAAATCTCGAAGAAAAATCAAGTTGGAAACTTCAAAAATTACATTAAACACCATATGAACTCCGATTTTAACAAACTTATAGTCGAACTAAATGTCTTAGAAATATAAACCCAATAACACCAAATTCGACTCAATCCAAGCCCAAATGAGTCCAAATCAAATACTTGAAGCACATTTGGAAGGTTCAAACCATAATTTGGATTACCAAATGGTTTCTAAACATGTTATGCTTATAATTGAATCGAGTGGCTCGACAAGACAAATCCCACAAGCCTAAGATTGTCAAATTCTGGTATCATTAATACATTCAAATACCAAATAAACGGTCCATGATCAAGGGGATCTACATCGGCTGTCCATTCAAATCACTCCCAATTTATCCCTGATCTTCCTCCTATTTACTGGTCATACTACTCTCATAAAACTATAAATAAACCCCTCTTTTCTTATAAAAGGAGGGCCCCAAAGCAAGGAGGGAAGAAAGAGATGAGAGGAAGAGAAAAGATTTCTCTTGCCACCAAGCTCCTCCTCGACCACCTCCCGCCCACCTACAAACACCGGACTTTTACCCTTTGCCAACTTTATTCCCAACACTGGACTTTCTCTCATCACTGGTTTTATACCCAATGTCAAACTTCTGTATGTTGATAGACTTCTGCCTATCACTGGACTTCTGCATGTCGCTGGACTTCCGTCAGAATTCTACCATATGTCAAACTTCTACCCAATGGAACTTTTGTCCATCGACGGACTTTCATTAGACTTTTACCCTGAACCCGAACTTCCACTCATTGTCAGTTTTCCTCCTGTTGTAGGATTCTAACCGATGCTGGACTTCCGCCCATCAACTATCCTTCTGGCTTTAGTCTCCCTCTGACTATGATCTTTTTTACCTCTATCGCCAGACAACGATCCATTCGACTTTCGTCGCTCGTCGAGTACGGTCTTTTAGACCTCTATCGCCAAATAAAGGTCTTTATAACCTCTGTTGTCCTCCGACTACAATCCTTCCGACCTCAATCGCTAGACAATGATCTTTCTGACCTCTGTCGCCCCCTGAATACTATCCTTATGACCTCCATCACTAGATAATGTTCTTTTTGACCTCCATTGCCCATCGACTAGGGTCCTTCCGATCAACCGAACACATAAATAGTGATTCTTCCTATTTCAACCATGTAGCACACTCTATATGATGTATATTTGTTACATCAAGTCAAGTCCTTCCCTCCAATAAGGGGCCTCATTTTTAATTAACTTTAAATACTAGTAAATTCAATCAAACTTAGATAGACCCCGTGGTTTTCCCCCTTTTTAGGATTTTCCATGTAAAAATCATGGTGTCTCTTATGAATGCAACACAATCTCTTTTATCTGCATGCATGTTGGATCTTCGTACAAAGCTAAGATGTTAAACTTTATATTTCTTTGCCGTAGTGAATATTTATGGACTCAACACACATAAAAGATCAAATTAAAATAAAATAAAATAAACATATCTCTTTTTAAAATTTAAAATATGATTAGCAAGCTGCTAGTCCCATCACTCATGCCATTCGACACACTTGTGAGTTTATTTATGTCTACTTGTAAGCTTTGCTCTGCCTTTCTACAAACTTGTCTCTTGCATACTTCTGTAAATTTTCTTGCTTACTTGAGAAATCATACATTCAAATCTCTTCTGATCTAAGTATTGGCTTTTTTTGGTGTGGGATTAGCAAGCCTAAGTTTAGAAACTTTATTTTGGATTTTTATGAAGGCATGAAGAGAGTCGGTTGAAAGAAATTTTTTTGGCATAAAAAATATTCCCTTTGTTTTTTTAATTGTTCTTGGTTACTTCTTGCTAGGGGCTTTAAACTAAAAGATATGCTAATTAAAAGAAATATTTCGGTATACTGTCTTTGTAGTCGATGCCTCCTGCATTTGGAAACCTCTGCTCACTTACTCTTTAATTTGAATTTTTACTCAAAATCCTCTCTACCCTTCTACATTGGGCTGGTTCATTCTTACTCAGGCCTTCTACCCTACAAACTATTCATTCACATTCAGGAGATGGCGACGGTTGTTAATGCTGCAAAAAATTTATATTATTTGACAATTTGATATGGTATGCAATGGAAGAAGCAGGTTCACATGATAGAACAACGAAGGCAGTAGAACTATCAAGACTAAAGCTTGAGAATGTATTTCATCAACTACTTTCCTCATCTTCTCTGGGAGAAGAAATACAGTAAACCCAGTTGCTAAAATCGGCTACTGACTAAAAGCAATGCTTGTACTAGTAACTAAATAAGGCAAACTAAGAAAGTGGAGCAGACACTAGTGCTAACGGAAAGTATAAAAACTAAATAAAGCATATAAAAGCTAAAAGGATAAATAGATAATAGGATGCATCATCCAACGGACAGGATGCTCCGCATCATTCTCCCCCACCCACGGAAGAATCTGAATCGGACGATGAAAGATTGGTTTCAGCTGCGTTAGGGGGGATGATAAGCAGCGAGGTCTCCAATATTGAAAGTTGTTGAGGTGTTGTAGTGTCCAGGTAAATCCACCACATAAGCATTCGGGTTGATCTGTTTGAGCACCGCAAACGGTCCAATTTTTCATGGGCTTAATTTAGAATAAGTTCCTGGAGGGAACCGTTCTCGCTTTACCCGAATCATCACTAAGTCCCCTGGTTTAAAGGACCAATCTTTTCTTTTCTTATTAGCTTGCTCCTTGTACTTGGCGTTGGACTCCTGCAGTTTTTCACGGACCTCATGCAGCATGTTGGAGAATTGGACCACAAAATCAGCAGCAGGCTTGCTGCTGCATTTGGGAAGCACGGCCAGATCAACTGTATGATTCAGGTTTTTGGTGTAAACTATGCTGAATGGGCTTTTGCCAGTGGACCGATTGGTCATACTATTATAGGCGAATTCAGCTTGCCCCAACAGTTCATCCCACAGCTTTGGATGCTCCTGAACTACGCAGCGAAGCATATTCCCTAATGTTCGATTTATAACTTCAGTCTGGCTGTCCGTTTGCGGATGATAAGCTGAACTCAGCTTGACATCAGTGTGAAGTCGTTTCCATAACTCCTTCCATAAGTGGCTAATGAATTTAACATCATGATCGGATGTTAAACTCCGGGGCAACCCATGTAGCCTGACGATTTCGGCGAAGAAAATACGGGCCACATTCAAAGCGTCGAACGTCTTTTTGCACAACACAAAATGAGCCATCTTTGAAAATCGATCCACCACCACCATAATTGAATCATGACCATGCCTAGTACGGGGTAATCCCATCATGAAATCGAGGCTTAAATCTTCCCAAATGGTCTACGGTGTTGGCAATGACAAATATATTCCATTGAGTTGTCCACCTATTTTATAACTTTGACAAATTTTGCATCTTTCTACAAATCTCATAACATCCCGGTGCAAATGTGGCTAGAAGAACCTGGACTGAAGTTGCAAGTACGTGTTCGTTCTTCCCACATGTGCCGCAAGCCCTCCGCAGTGGACTTCCTTAATGAGCTGTGGTCTCCATGACGAGCCGGAGATACAGAGCTGGTTCCGTTTAAATAGAAAAACATGTCGAATCAAGAATTCCACATTAGAATTATCATTTTGCATTCTTCCCAGATTTTTGCAAACTCAGGATCTGCTGCATACAGCTCCTTCAAGCACTCTAGTCTCGTGATTTCTGTCTACAGCTGGGTGAGGAGAATGCTGCGATGGCTGAGAGCATCAGCCACAATATTATGCTTTCTAGACTTGTGCTTAAAAACAAAAGAGAACCGTTGCAAGAATAAGACCCATCTAGCATGCATTCGATTAATGTGCTTCTGTTCGTTGATGAATTGAAGTGCTCGATGGTCACTGCACAGGACAAACACTTGGTGAAGTAGATATGGTTCCCATTGCTTGAGTGCTTGCACCACTGCATAAAGTTCTTGCTCGTATACACTCCATTTTTGACTAGAAGGGCACAACTTCTCACTAAAGAACTCCACGGGACGATTCTCCTGACTTAGGACAACCCCAATGCCGATGCTGGAAGCGTCGGTGTCGAAGTGAAATGGCTTTTCAAAGTTGGGTAGTGCAAGCACGGGAGCGGTTGACAAGGCCTTTTTAATTTCTTCAAAGATGTTCGCCTGGTCGTCACCCCACTGGAATTGCTTCAGCTTCAGACAATTAGTGATAGGTGCCATGATAGAGCTAAAGTCTTTGATGAAACGGCGATAAAAGTTGGAAAGACCATGAAAACTGCATACATCTGTGAATGACTTGGGGGTCGGCCAGTTTGCAAAAGCATCCACCTTCCACCTGTCTACTTGTACACCTGCGGCCGAGACAACAAAGCCAAGGAAATATACAGCGGAAGCAGCAAATTCACACTTACTTGGGTTTAAGTATAGTTGATTTTGCCGTAGGACAGTGAGAATATCTGTCAGATGCGCCAAGTGGTCAGTCAGTGATGCGCTAAAGATGAGAATGTCGTCAAAGTATGCTACGCAACTGATGTTGAGGAACGACTTGAGCACATTGATCATCAACCACATAAAAGTGGAGGGGGCGTTGCACAACCCGAACGTCATGACTTTTCACTCGTATAGCCCATGGCAAGTCTTGAATGCCATCTTCCACTCGTCGCTAGGTCGGATCCGAATCTGGTGATAACCGCTTCGGAGATCAATTTTTGAAAATATGGTGGCTCCGGACAGCCTTTCCAAAAGCTCCTCCACCCGTGGAACTAGAAATCAGAATTTAACGGTAATCTTGTTGATGGAGTGGCTGTCCATACACATTCGCCAACTGCCATCTTTCTTTGGAACCAAGAGCGCCAGAACAGCACAAGGGCTAAGGCTTGGCTGAATTAAATTGTTCTTCAATAAGTCGTCCACTAACTGCTGTAGTACCTGATGCTCCTTCGGGCTCAGTGGTGATGGGGTAAGTTTGGAAGTGTTGAACCCGGCACAAGGTCTATCTGATGCTGCAACGATCTTAAAGGAGGCAAGGAAGTTATGACACCCGTTAAAACATCTTGAAATTGTTCTAACAGATGCTTGATTGGCGCCCGATCTCCAGATTTGCTACTTGACACTGCCTCCCTGATGACCAAGGCAAATAATAGCGCATTCTCCTTCCACGATGCTAATAAACCATTTCCAGTAACCAAATGCAGAGCAGGTCGCACCGTCTCTGCTTTGTCTCCCACTCCGATGGAGTGCGGTAGTAAACGAAGCCGTTTGCTTTTCCACTCCAACGTATAGGTATTGGCTCTCCCATCATAAATGGCACCTACGTCGTATTACTAGGGGCGGCAGAGGATCAGATGGCATACAACCATTTCGACGACGTCACACAACACCTCGCACGTATAGTGCTTCCTAATTGAGAACTGAACTCGGCACGTTTCTGTCACCGCAATCTCCATTCCTTTTTTAACCCAACTAATTTTATAGGGCTAAGGGTGTTTCATGGTCTTAATCTGCAATGCTTGCACCACGGCACACGACACCACATTTTCAGTACATCAGTTATCGATGAGGAGATCACATACCTTGCCAGCTATGGTACATTTGGTCTTGAATATAGAATGCCGCTGTGAGTGCACTTGTTTCCTCGGAGCTAGCAACAGTCTTTCGAGAACACATACTAGCGGCTCTCCTTCATCACCTATTACATCTTCCACCTCAATATTGAGCTCTTCTTCGGGCTGTTCAGTATCATCCTCTGCTTCACCATTTAGTAGTTGTAACTGTTGCCGATTAGGACATTCATTTGACTTGAGTCCCGGCTGAAAACACCAGAAACACTTGAGACCTTGAGGCCGCGAGTATGGATTTTCCCTAAAAGGGAATTTGGGCATCACAGGTGCTTTGGGGTCGGAGCTCAGTTTGACCTGATTTGAAGGACCACTGCTATCAGGAAATAGAGGCATCTTACGCATGGCTGTTCCTGGTTTCTTAGAGACGTCTGTCCCATCCTCCACAGACTGTCTTATGTGAGAATTACTTCGCAAGTGCCGCCCCAGTTGAATTTTGGCTTTGAGCGTGAAATTCACCACCTGTGATAACGACCACACCGAGATCAACTCTAGCTTGTCTTGAATGCTGTCTTTCAACCCACCTATATATCGCGCTACCAACTGGTTGGTCGTCTCATTTAAATCGTTCATTGTGGACAAGCGATAAAACTCTTCTGTATAATCGCTAACGGAACGATTACCTTCTGCACAATGTTGGTACTTAAGGTACAACATCTGTTTTTAATCAGTGGGAAGAAAATGTCCCCATAATAACTGTTTCATTCACAGCCAACTGTGCACAGGTCCACGTCCCTCCCTTCGCCGAGACTATAGCAATTGTGACCAGCAGGTGCTAGCTCATCCTTTGAGCCTGCAGACAACATACTTGACCTGTTTTTCTGCCTCAATCTCCATGTAATCGAAGAAGTTCTCCACGGACCGTTCCCAATCTAGATAGTCCTCAATGTGCAGTCTTCCGTCAAAGAAGGTATAGTCAGCTTCACTCGGAACTCACCTTGGTGTCGATCTAGCCCAACGTGACGACGAGGACGACGTTCTTCCAGTTCCACCTCAGTGTCGGAAAATCCATCGGGGTTAAAACTTCCATGGTCATCCTCTGAGTTGGATAGTTCCGGGAACAATGTCGGTCGTCTACGTCCTCGATTCAGATATCCCCTGATTCCTTCAGTCGACGTGACAACTGGTGGCGCTGGTCTTCCGGCCCGGAGCGGAATTTCTCCTGTTCTAGTGAAAGGTGGTTCTCGGTGTAAGATAGCAGTGAGACGATCCACAGCAGCTTCCATCTCGTCCAGCCGCTTCTCCACTCCAACGTGTGCATCCCAAAGTGCCTCCAGACTTCGGTTCTCCTCGCTCGTCGCACACTTGCTGGACTCTGCCATCTTTCTGAGCCTCTGGCTCTGATACCAAGTTGATGTGGTATGCAATGGAAGAAGCAGGTTCACAAGATAGAACAACGAAGGCAGTAGAACTATCAAGACTAAAGCTTGAGAATGTATTTCATCCACTACTTTCCTCATCTTCTCCGGGAGAAGAAATACAGTAAACCCAGTTGCTAAAATCAGCTACTGACAAAAAGCAATGCTTGTACT
Organism: Dendrobium catenatum; assembly: GCF_001605985.2. Lineage (NCBI taxonomy): Eukaryota > Viridiplantae > Streptophyta > Magnoliopsida > Asparagales > Orchidaceae > Dendrobium > Dendrobium catenatum. The sequence goes on from NW_021319930.1 coordinate 958,286, forward strand.
AGTAACTAAATAAGGCAAACTAAGAAAGTGGAGCAGACACTAGTGCTAACGAAAAGTATAAAAACTAAATAAAGCATATAAAAGCTAAAAGGATAAATAGATAATAGGCTACATCATCCAACGGACAGGATGCTCTGCATCACAATTGGCTATTTGATTTGCAATATTTTGAGAGAAAGAAATAGGAGGAGATTTGGGTGATCGTTAACTGACCATAATTCCTTAGACTTCAAAATAAGGAAAGCTCTATTATAAAAAATTCAGATGTGGAGAAGATTTGTTGAGATTTTGTCTCTAATCTCTTAATGTTGATTTGCCTTGCCATATGGGATACTTTTAGCTGGGGTTCCTGTTATTCGTCCTTATTTGTTTGTATGCTGGTTGTTTTCAACTGTCTTTTGATTGGACGATGATTATTAGATTTTCATCCTTATTGCTAATTTATTTTTTCTTGGATGATCTCTGCAGCAACTAGGGAAATCATCTTCAAGTTGGAGCTTTCTAAACTCAGGATTTTTTTTTTTTTTGGCCCACTCCAAGGCCAAATTTCTTTTGTGCTTTGCAAGTTTTTCTATTTTATTTTTTCTTTTGAGATTTTGTTCAATTTTGCAGCAACTTAATATGCATATATCCTTTCTCTCTAAGTTGTATTTGACTTCTATTTAATTATTTTATTAAAGAAAAGGGGCTAATGCTTCAAATTTTTTTTTAACACCTAACTTGGGAGCTCTGTCCCACCTTTGATGACATCTATTGACTAGGTTATGTAAATAATAAAAATTTGATAAGAATTTTAAACAAAATTTTAAGTGCCTGTACATGAGCCTCTGTCTCAAATAAAACAATCTTTTCTTTAAAATAAAAAATAAATAAAAAAACAAAAAAATAAGCATAATACGTGGCGGTTTATTATTTGTTGCTCTTATAATAATCCAACTAGAATTCTTCCCAGCGCTTTAGGAAAAAAAAAAATCTCCATTTTTTCTCATCCTAGGCGTTTCTTGTTCCTGATAAAACCTGTTCCCATCCTTCTTCCCCTTTTCTTCTCGCTCTGGAAATCTTCACCGTGTAATAATATCTCTAGGAAAAAAAAAAAATCTACCGGGGTTTGTTAATTCCTCAGTTGTCGGGCGTGATGGCGTGAGATTTCGATCATAGGAAATCTCCATTCGCCGATCTGACGAATTTTTTGACGAATGGCGAGTGATCTAAGGATGAACGCTGAAATGGAGGAGACAGACGGTGAGATCCAGGATATCCTTCGTGCCCTCGCGTAAGATCCTATTCGACTTTCGGAATTCCATTTGAACTGGCTTGAAATATTTTATTGTTAGTGTTTGTGTGAGTTGAGTTCAATTTCTTGACTGGTGAGGACAGATCTAATGGTAAAAAGGGCATGAAAAGTGCTCACCCTGTTGGGTGCTCACTGGAACTGAAAATGTATGAGAAATCACCTGATCATAGAAGATATATGTGGTTTACTTTGTTTGGAGATCAATTCTGCTGCATCCATGGTCACACGAATTTTTTCAAATTGATGAGGTTAAAATTACATGAGATGCGGCCCTTCAAGTTCGATAATTTTTAGGATCAAAATTATCTATAGGATTTAAGTTTGGATCTATGGCTCTGAACTGGAAACCTTATGCAGGGAAGGCATTGCCTCTTCCCGGCCTACACCAACTCAATGTAAAATTAAATACGCATGGAGCAAATCTTAAATGAGTTTCTGTAGCGCTTAGACTCTTTAAACCTTAATAATGTTTCTCCTTGGCTGTTTCATCTAAGTTGTTTGAACATGAAAACTGAACATCATAGTCATTGGTCTTTGTTGATGAGTTCTTGTAATGATAACAGGGAACTATTGAGTTTAGCCTAGAAATAGTGCTCATAACTTTCAAAATAGAAAGTTGAGGTTCAATTATTGCAAAAAGGAGGAGGAGAAGAAGAAGAACAAGAAGAAGAAACAGATGATGATAATAACTGGAAAAATTGGGTGAGAGAGAAGATAGTATAAAACAAGCAGATTAAATCTTGGATTTTGAATATAGATTTAGTTACAATGCTGAAATTTGTGGGTCAATTGGAGTCAACTCTAGTCTAACCGTGCTACCTATCTCTTCTTAATTAATATAAGCCTTTTCCTGATGTTCAACTTTTTAGTTTATACTTAGAAGAAACCAATATTGATTAGTTGTCTAACTCAAATTGCCTCTAATTATTCCTCATTTACCATCATCTAGTTAGTTTGTCAAATTTAATTCCTTCATTAAAATTTGCTCAAGAAAAGAAAAATATGATGAACAATCAAGATGTCAAGTGCAACAAGTATAAGAGGAGCTTAGTTAGAGATAGTTGATTTGATGGGTGGCAAAAAAACCCATGAACCATATCATTTGCTAGAGAGAAGATTAGGATTGAAGATCACCATTGACTCAAGAATTTACAAAATAAATTAAAGAAAGGATCGCCACCACTCTTTGAAAGATGTTTGGTTAGCAATGAAGCAAATAGTTGAGTTTTTTATGTACATTCTAGAGATTCATCATCTTGATTATTATTAGGGATGCTTTAATCCCACTAATTACATGGAAGAATTTGTGGTGATAATAACACTATACTCGTTGCCAAACACTACCTATGTTAATTATGTCTCACCACACTTTAAGTGCACTTAAGGTGACTTTTAGGGAACATCACTACATTCCAAGTGGTAACACCAATTGCTAGTACAATTTGGCAGCTTTATGAAGATTTTAAATAATCTAACCAAACCTAAAGCAAAAGGAACCCAAAACTCAGCACATCACTTCATTATCATGTTCAAAAGAGTTGTGTTTGAGTTATATGACATGGAGCCCTCCATAGTGTAGGTATCATTAATGATAAATTTTTCTTTTATTTTCAAAGAATCATCACAATATGATGTTTGAATTGTTGGAAAGACATTAAGGATGAGGAGTTTCAAAGGGACTTGAGCCTATTTACAAACATCCACACCTAAAATCGACGATTAGCTATCTTGCTCACAGATGTATGAACAATATGGTTTTCAAAAACAGCCCTGAAAAAGAGGATAATAAATAGCATTAATTACAATCAAAATTCTTAATGTGGTCTGAAAAGCAAGGCATCAAGTTTTAGTCACAACAGATTTCAATATTATCACTATCATGGCCATGATTTTTTGTATAGACAATTGAAGATTCATTGAGATCCTGATGAATATTAGTTATTGAAGGAGTTTGTGGTTTTTTCTTTTTTTTGAAAGAGTTTGTGGTTGAAAAGCTAAATGAGGCTAAGAAAAGGCGCAAGGTTGAGACACTGTCACCGGCACCCATTTGTGTAGGTATTGCATCAATAATAATTAGTAGTGATGGAAAATAAATTTCATGGATGGCTAATCTTTATAGGCTAAAAGATCAATTATTTCAAGATATTTATCAATATTTTCACGTGATCATATTTTAAATTAAAAAATTTATCATCAGATGAAAACCTATATACTCATAAGATAATTTTCACAACAATAATATGAGTTACAAAATTGTTATATTTCTATTTGTTATTTGGAGCTTGTTGATCTTTCCTTCAAGCATGCTAAGACTAAAATGAGCATAAATCCAAAGCTGTTCAAACATCGCAAATGATTTTTAATTGAACTTTTGCATGAAATAGAAAGTTTGAAGGGATCATCTTCCTTGCATTATACTGAGGAGATGCAAAGAAAAATTAAAAATCAATCATTGTCTTTATAACGTTTTGATTTCAATCATTGTATAACACCAACTCCAGTTAACCCTTAGTTCTGATTTCTTATTTCTGGCCTTTTCATATCATTGGGTAGCAAAGTTTTCTGCTTTGATTAAGATAGCAATTACCGAGGGAAATCCTTTACAATTGCATAAGTGCTATATGAATGCCATCACAACCTCAGATTGAAAAGCTTATTAGCTTATTCTGTTGTATTTAAGTTGCTCTGAAGAAAGAAAAAAACATCGTCTCTTAAGAGGTAATATTCTTATGTGGGGGAAAAAAGCGTATTTGATTTTTGATGTAGAAAATAGTTTCTTAATCATTCAGACAATAAAATTTTAATGAAAATTAGACCAAAATTAAATAAGATGTAATATTCTTATTGCCAAGATTTGTAGTGCTAAACCAATGAAAATTACACCAAAATTAAATAAGAACAACCAAAACCACCACTGAGGTCTTGATTTAAACTAGATGTGAAATCTTATAGTAAGTGAAAATATGAGGGAAGATGAGAAAACTAATGAAATGAACGGAAGTTTTTTTGTTGGCATGAGAAAATATTTAAGTTAGACAAGTACAATTTTCAATTGACCAATGGAAGGTGATGCTTTATCAAAAACAGGTTATATCAGAGAGTACAAAATGTTGAAATAATTTTTTTGAACTTGATAAGCATATGATCTAAGTAGTGCAGGTTATTGTATAACAGATGGTAGATCTTAAAGTTGATAGGGAAATTAACACAAAGCCAGTTGATCTTCAATTTGTAACATCAATAACTAACTACAGTATTGTTTTTATAGTTTGGACAAACTTTCACGGGACGAGATAGAGGAGCAGGCTAAATGAGAGTAGCTAAAGAGAAAGGTAAGACAACATGTACTATATTCTTGCAAATTTAAGTGAAGATAAATGATATCATGGCAAAGAGATCATCCTAGATGCTTAAGGATTGAGCTATAAAAATTAACATATTCTCGGCATATCCTTAATATAATAAAAAATATCATATGATAGCATTCAAACAAATTATCTATTGAAACAAGTAATTTTTCTTATATAATAAAACCATATTTATAAAAGTGGCACGATAATGATACAATAAATATAATAATCCTTTGTTGATCAGTTCCTTCCTCTGGTCTCATGTATTTAACTCTACCTAGTTCTCAACCCAATTTTAAATCACACTGGATAAAACTTGAGGAGGAAACAACAACAGTGATCTTAATTATAAACTCTAAGAAGTAATATCCAACTAGATTTAAGAAGTTTTCTTCTAACAAAAAGGTAAAAAAATTGATATTTTCCAAGGCACTACATAAAAATGGAGTGAAAAGAATGACATAGCAAAAGAAATTAGCTTCCAACCATAAAAAGCTAATATATTTTCTATAGAAACTGCCTCTTCCACATGGGCAAAGAAACGATATCTAAACAAAGTCAGAAACTACAAACTAAACAATATTAACAAGAAAAAAAAAGACCCATCAAAAAATAAAGAACAAAGAAATACAAGGACAAACTCTTCTTGTTCTCACCCTATTACGCCATTGTTCCCATTGTTGATATACACAAACTCTAACTTTGTTCACACACACGGTTGCTCCCGTGTACGCCTTCTTCAATAAGAAATCCTAGCCTTTCTCACTTTGTTTGTGAGAGTTTAGAGATCTGTAGGGCGACGTGTTTGGGTAGAATGATGAGGGTTTAGCAATCGAGTTTAGAGAATTTGGGAGAAGCGGGTAGGTCTTTTTAAGCATTAGGATTTTCAACAATTAAGTAGGTATTATTACATTTAATAAATTTCAAAATTTTTTAATTAATGATTAATTATAACTTCAATTTATAAAAAAATAAATCATTCAAGTTAATTGGTTCATATTTTTATAACAAGACTTAATCTAGTTTTTACATTATTTTCGTGAACTTCTTATGAAACATTAATCGAGTTTCTTAACACGTTTGTTTATGAGTTATGTATCAAATATTAATCGAGCTTCTTAATGAGTTTTATATCGAGTTTATTTTCTAGTTTGTTTACGAGCTTTAATTAATATTATTATCAAACATAAATAAGCCGAACAATTGGCTATTCAAGCTTATTTATTTAACAATTGAGCATTTTAAAAATTGTTCAAATTTATTTTATTACTTAAACAGACGATCATGAATGAGCTATAATTGACTCAATTACGAGTAGCTTGTTGAACGCTTGGTTCATTTGTGGCACTACCTTTAAGGAAGATTTCAATAAAGGTCTACATATCTTTCGTTGAAAGATTAGAAAAGTTCCCTTTATGTTCAGCTATTATAAGTTTCCATCGATTGTTAGTGGGAGAGAAAAAGCAAGGAAGAATATGCATTTTTTTATTTAGAATACACAAAATTTCTTGCAAATTTATACTTTTAAAACTTGTTCTAGAAATACCTTCGACATGCCAGTTGGGAGGTCCTCATTAGTTGTAAGTGTTAGTATCAGCTTTGTATTCTTAAAAATAAATGTTTATATGATTTTATTAAACAGAAAAAAAATTTTCTTTATTTAAAAGACCTCGACCAAGAGCAATATGTTAACTTCAATTAAACATCATCTTGTTTGACTGCAAAATTCATTTGTATCATTCTATATGTTAAAAGAGATATATTATTATTTATTAAAATTGAAAAAAAATTGATATACAACCTTTTAATAAATAATTTATCAATTATTAATATGCGGCCTTCTGTTAGGAAGGATTGTCTTAAACCAAATATATGACCTTCAATCGAGAAGTTCGAGATCTATTCTATTTGAAAAGATCACTTTAGATCAATTATATAAATTTATCAACTCAAATATAGGTTCGTCTAACATCATAGGCAAAAATACCTCTTCTTTGTATTTCCTCTAACATCTTAGCTAGAAGCATTAGACCTTAGGTCAAACATAATGAAAAAAGGGGCTCCCTCTCTCTCATTTAGCAAGATACCCATATATAGGAGAGAGAAAGGGAGCCCCTTTTTTCATTATGTTTGACCTAAGGTCTAATGCTTCTAGCTAAGATGTTAGATGAAATACAAAGAAGAGGTATTTTTGCCTATGATGTTAGACAAACCTATATTTGAGTTAATAAATTTAAATATATCTTTAGCTCTGAGGTTAGGATGTTCTTATTAGCAAATATGTAGAGTTGGAGATCCTTATTGGTTTATAAGAGATCTTTGTTAGTTAAAAATTGGGCGAGGAGGTTGATCCAAAAACACCAAGATTGCATTGTTGTTCAAAAGCTTACAAGTGAATTGAAGAAAGTCTTTGGATGTTTTTTATGTGATGGTGTATTATTTAATTGCACTAGAGGCTTAAGGAATGTGGTCTTTTCACCCTAAAACTAGCCAAAGCAATGTAAGCAGATCACATAAGGCTTTTAAATAGTTAGGGTATCTTGCTAAATGTATCTACTAATGAATTGAGATGGCTCAGTATGAGTGATAAGAGGAGAATAATGTAATAGTGATTAGCAAATATAGAGAGCAATGCTACATTTTCATATCATAAAAATATAACCTTGTAGCCTCTTTGGAAACCATCTCAAATTCTTTGTCCACCTCAAGTTGAGTCTCTATGGCTTCACGTGCTGTTTTGTTATTTTAGCCTTGATTTTGTGGATTCTAGTTAGCAAAAATAAGGAAAGTTTCTTTTGCATAGTAAACCAATTTGGAGGAGCAAGGTAAGCTTAGGTTCATCAATGGATGCTGACAATCATAACTTCAAATGCAGGTGCATTAGATGCTTCGGTTCCTTCTTCGGCCAATAAAAACATTAGGGAGAGACCGGGAGGGAGTAAGGTTAGAAAGCTTTTGTTTCTAGACCTATAATGGTTTTCTAGAAGGAGAGAGAAAGAATTAGTTTTAGATCAATTAATAAAAAATTTATTCAACTCCTACATGCTTTTCTTGATTACGTCTGTTCATACTTCATAGAAATTAAAAAAAGCTCAAAAAATATTCAACTTCCAAACAAACGTAGAAGGTACCAGTCCCTTAAATAGAGCTAACTAATTGCTTGAAACTGAGAGATCAACATAAAAATAGAAAACTAACCTATAAATAAGCAATTGTGGCTGGTCTTTCATGTAGATAGAATTGATTGTTATTTTAAGCAAGATTGATGCTTGCCTTCATTTTAGGAAATTTAAATTTGAATCATTTTTGGACTTGTTGTCCCTTGATTGATTTTGGAGGTTGGAATTGATGAATGTTGTCAAGTATATTCTCCATAGCATCTAGGAACACTTAGAATTCCTTTGAAATTTTTTGAAAATTCTCAATAAACTTATAAATTATTTTTGGGCACGCCAAAAAATTCAAGTTATTAGGAGTCATCTAGATCAATGCTCCTCCCTTTTTTGAGTTTCACTTGTTTATGCAGGATGTTATAATTATATCCTCATATTGGGTTCTATTCCTTGGTTTGCACAAACTTTCTCTTTTTTTTTTCTTGACTAGTTTGATAATAGGAGAACTAAGGTGACTCCTTATGATGCTAAAGCTTGCTTAAACTTGTTTATCTCTTTTCTATCTTTTTTTTTTTTCTGGATTTGCTAGTGGTGCTTTTGGGGTTGCTAGTGGTGCTTTTGGTGGTGTTGTTGCCATAAACTAAGCGTGTAGAGTTCCATGATTCGTATTTGTTGCAATGTCTTGTTTCTTACTTTCTTCATAAACTCTTTTGTGGATATTCCTTTTCAAAAGAGAAACTTCTTGCTATTATTGAAAATAAATAGTTTTCTCCTTTTGAAGTAAAATGCTTCTTGTGTCATAAATAAGGATATCCTAATGGTATTGCCCAAACATTAAAACCATCAAGATCATACAAAAATCAATGTAAAGTTTACTAATGGAAATCTTTACTATTTTTAATCCTTACAAAGTGTAAGGCTTTGCATGATGGGTGATAAACAACACCAACCTTTTAATTAAAGAAATTATGATGAGGATTCTCCTGTTACCTAAGTTAATAATGACCTTTATTACATGATTCTTGACCATTATGTTGATCTTGAAGTCCTCATCTTTGAACTTTTCATTTTATGTAGCAATTAGTTTGAATGTTGGATTAGTTTGCTATACTTTTGCAAGTTCTATGATCCCTCCCACTTATGGTCATGAGAGTCTTGTTAGCCTCCTTATTAGGTGCCTTTTTATAGGGGTAGTTTCTATCATGTCTAAATGACCCCTAAACGGGCAATGATTGTAGTAGAGTTTTTCCTTCTATTTATTTTTCTAATCAACTGCACTTTGAGGAATGTTCCAGCCCCTGTTACTAGCTTTGTTTCTCTCTCCTAGAGTAATATCCTTTGAGCTGGCCTCCATAATATTTTACTTTCGGAAAATTTCAGTTCCCTTCAAAGGTTTCATGTGATCATACATTGAATTTCATTAGGATTGACTTCTCTTGCAATGAGATATTTAGTGAAGACATGTTTCCAATATTCATTAGTGTACTTATATATTGATTGTTCATATTCTTGCCTTAATTGCTCCCATCAGATCCATTTTTCCTTATGGTCAGTCATATAAAAATTAGGATTTTCATTTTTAAGTTGAGCTTTTTATTCTAGAAAAGTCCTATTTTAAAGATTCTGAATCAAATCATAGTGCATAGGATGACATTTTCAATTAGAAGCAAAAAAATTTTCCACAAGAGTACTTGTAGAAGTAGAAATTTGTTTCTAAAACTTCTAATCAATTATTCAACTTTTCAACATTTACTATGTCGTCTAAAGTGAGAAACTCTAGTTTGGCATCCACTTTAAATGGTGGTGGTGTTTGACTAGTGATTGGTCTTCTTCGTCTATACGTGTTTTCTATCATTCTTCAGTAATGACCTTAGGAAACTCAGGGCCCTTGCCATGATTTGTGGAGATATCCTTTTTTTTACTTTTGGGTTACTTATGCATGTGTCATTTATTTTATCATATTTTTTAATATCGTTTTAATTTTATGCTATTAGTTCCTATACCACTATAGTTTTTTGTTTGTTAAGGACTTTTCCGTTTTTTCCATTCTATGTATCTTACTTTTGTTTTTAGGCCAAAATCATTCTCTAATGCCAAACTTGATTCTAAGTCATTAGGATAATATTGGTGTCCAAAATCTTCTTGGCGGATTGAAAAATTTTTTAGTGTTTGTTGTGTAATTATGCATCACCTGATTATACTTGGTTTGAGGATTACTTTCTTCTTAATCTAAAAGTTTCCCAAACATTGTAACATCACATAAAGCTTGAAATAGTTAGGATTTCATATGAAGTAGATATAATATTGAAATTAGAAGGCCTAATATGAGTGAATAAAACATTGTACACCATGATTAGAAAACATCACTAATAATATAAGATTTTTTCTAGTAAAAATGAGAAGTTGTTTTCATTAAAAAAATAAGGGGAAGCTAGTAGCCTCATTGGAAGCCATCTTCATATACTTCTTCCATCGTTGATGGAGATATTCAATGGTTTATTCTGTTTTTTGGTCCATTTTTTTACCTAAATTCCAGGATTCCAGCTAACAACAATGGGCAGGATAAAGCTAGGACAATAAATAAATTAGAAGTTGTAAGATAGGCTTAGGGCTTGTTTAGCTCTATTTTTATTTTTTATTTAAAAACATATTTGTTTATCATGTTTTACAATTTTTTTTTTTTTTAATTTTGATAGCAAATATAATTGTTTTTAAAACCAAGCCATTTAACTTTTAGGTATTTTGAGTTTTTTTAAAAATAGCCATCACCATTAGTTGGCATTGTCATCTCTGCCACCACCATCATTGATGAGCTATGTCCACCTTTGGCGACCATAACATTGTCGACTATCATCGGCTAGTGATACCATTGTAAACGACTGTCACTCGCTACGACCATCTTCGACTATCACCAGTTGTTGCTGCCACTACAATCATTGTCCTACTAGCTATGCCACTCTCATAGGTAGCGCCCCCCCCCCCCCCCCCCCCCCCCCCCCCCCCCCCCCAACACACTCACAAAAATCATTATCGCTATTGCGACGCTGGTGTCGCTACAGCTTTGTCTACATACAATGCTACCTATGCATAAATCAATTATTCAATGTTTAATAAAAATAAAAAATGACAATAATAGTAGGGGAAGAGAGAGAGAGAGGGAAAATGCCTCTTATTTTTAATTTATATTGCTTGATGAGAAAAGGAGCCAGATAGAGAGTGAGAGAGAAAGAAATATTAGATTTCATTATATAAAGATTCCAAGAAATATATAAAACATTCTAATTTCAAATAAACTAGGAATTATGAAATAATCGCATGAAAAGAGCTTAGTAAATACTGGAAACCAATAAATAAACATAAGAATGGCTTACTAAAACATGCAAAGCATTCTGAAGTCTAATTGAATTTTTCATCCATGAAGTAACCTCTTACGTGCAGAAATAATTGGTTGTTAGTTTGATGCAAAACTCCTCAATAAATATGTTCTTTTTAGGAATTCAAAATTTAAATCAGTTTTGGAGCCAGCTAGGCCGCCTCCTTGGATGGTCTTGGGGGATTAGATCAATCCTATTAAGGATATTCTTTTTAGCTTGTAGGAGCTCTTGAAGTTATTTTGAAAATTTTCATAATTATCTAGAAACTTCTTAATCGATTTGGAATCCTCTTAAGAGGTTCTCATCAACAAAAGATGATTTGTGGGAGGTGCTACTGGCCCAAAGATATTAGAAAGAGATAATCGATTGAGTTTTATCTAATGATTTGGGATTGATTGTTGACTTAGATCTAAGTTGACTAAAAATAAACTATGAACTCTCATAAGTGTAAGTTGTGACAGATTTTTTATTTAAATGAATCGAGATAGAGATATATTGAGCCTCCATCCAAATAGATTGTGGCACATACTTGAAAATGCTGTAACATCCTGCTTGATTAACATAAAGTTTTAACTGATTGAGATTTCTAAAGAAAAAAGGACCAAAATGGTCCCTCAACTCTATGTGAGGGACCAAAATGGTCTTTAACTATTTTGAGGGAACAATTTGGTCCCTCAACTCCTCTAAATGTGATTTATTTTGGTCATGTCATTAATTTTAAATGAAAAGTGGGATGGGCGCGAGGGTATTATCAGAATAAGCAAAGAATGTTTTAAAAGATAGTCCTGCAGAGCAGAGCAGCATATTAGCGAATCCTCAAGGTGCAGCCAAGCCCGTAGTCTCGCAGCGTCGATCGCATCGATCCCGTAGTCCATCCCCAAAGCAGTGATCATGTTGATCCCGCAGTCCAGTAGCGTCGTTCTCGCAGTCAATTTCTAGCGTCGGTCGATCGCAGTATATTTGGCTGAAGAACTGTGCCAACGGAAGAAAGATGGCTACCTTCACAACGAGCAAGCTCCCGTCATTATCATTGCTTCCGATCTAACAGACAAAAGAGGAATCGTAATTTTCAGGTCTGAAAGGAAGGAATGCCGTTGAAGGAGCAAAGAAGTTATTTAGCTACTTGTTCAAAACTCTACCTGTCATGTGAAGGAGGCGAAGTCGAAGTGCAACAAATAATGGAGAAGGGGAAAAACAAATCTAGCAAATCTATCGAATAAGGCATCCACAAAAATATGAAAATAAAATAATAAGAGAATTAATGAAAAGAGTTTCATCAAGAAAAAGGGAAAAAATAGAAATATAGCTTAGGAATAAATTAATTTAATTAAAATTAATTAAAAATATAATATAATTAATAAATAATTAACTACTTAAATAAATTTAAAATTTAATTATATTATTTATATTGATTATTTGGTAAAAATAATTAAAATTAATAATTATAAATATAAGAAAATTATAGTTTGACAACTTTTGTAAATGTCACAATAGGAATAAGTAATAACTAAAATTTTTGAAATTATTAAACCTAAAACAACGACAACAACAACTTTAAGCCTTTATCCCACTTTGTGGGGTCGGCTATATGAATGTTTTTTTTCCATTGTGTCTTGTTTAGAGTTAAATTCTCATTTAAATCTAAAAAAGAAAGGTCATTTCCAATATTTTCTAATAAGGTCTTTTTAGGTCTACCTCTACCTTTCTTAAAATAAGTCAAATCTAATACATCTACTTTCCTAACCGGGTCATCGGAAGGCTGCCATTTTATGTGACCAAACCATCTAAGGCGACTCACTCTACTCGTATCTTAAAAGTTTAAAACTAAAATTATTTATAATTTTTTTTATTAAAGAAAAGTTTAATAAATTTTTTACAAAAAGTATAATCCCTAAAAGTTTACATTTATTTAATATTTTAATTAAAATAGATCATATTAGCCGCATACTTAACACCATCAACTCTACCATTAAATGACAAACCAAAAAAGTCTCATTTGGAGGAGTTGAGGGACCAAATAGTTTGGACTATTTTGGTCCTTCACAAAAAGTTGAGGGACCATTTTGATCATTTTCTTGATTTCTAAAGTAAAGTCAAACTAGAAGGAGACCATAAGAGTACGTGAATTTGAATAGATGAAAGAGGGGCTAGTACTCTATGCCCTTTCAATAAAGAGATCAAATAGATATGAGCAAAATGGAAAACTAAGTTAAATAAAATTCTAAATTCTTTCTAAAAGTTATTTACAATTATTGAAAAGAGAATACATATTTTGTTAACAATATGAAGAAAGTGTTAGTGTAATTGTCTTGTGTTCATTTGAATGCTTAATGATTTTCTATGTGTCATCTTCCCCTCTTCATCTGCTTTGTCACTGTCTTCAGAATTGAACTAGTCAAGTTCTACTAGAGAGAGTAGATCCTTCTTCATGGTGATTTGTTTGTTGCTTTTGAATCCTATCATATATAGATAAGATAACTAGTCCATATATTCTTTAGTCTATGAATTTCTCCAGCATTTCCTCTAGCAGGCTGGTCAAGGATTTCCACGTCATACATTATAGGGAAACAATGGTCAATTGTGTACTTTTATACAGTCAACTTTTTTAAGCTGATGTTTTAATTTTCAAATGAAGCTTAAGAGCTCTCTGGGTAAACGGAAGTTGCCATATCACACTTAAGCGGAAGTTCAAGGATCTAGATTTCTTGTTCTATGCTCTTCATTCTTTAGTAAGATGATCTATTTAGTTAAACACTTGCACTTTGTGGACAGATGGATTTTTTTTTGCTTGCTTCCAAGTTTCTTTTATAGCCGACGAGGCAATGGATAATGGTTCTTTATTTCATTCTATATTTCCATAGTGTTTGTTGGCATGCCTACCTCATGCAAAGGTAACTTACCTTTTCCTGTACTTAATTTGTAATATGTAAGTGGAGGTGAGAAGGATGGACGTAAAAGCAGACAAGTGAATTAAATGCATTTCACAAAATCAAAGTAGTTCATGCCATGAGATATAATTGATATGATCACAAGTCTATGCGCTGTAAGGTAAGGAAATTTTGAATTCTTATATTTTCAAGCTTGATCCATACCTTTTAAGAATTGATCACACTCCCAATTTAATAACTCTTCCTTTATTGGCCTGCGAAATGAGAGGTTTTAAAGGCACATATTATGGTGACAAATTTACATTTAACGTCCCACTTCCCCACACACACATCTGATGTGCTTCTTACTAATTGATTTAATGCCTATCATTTGGATGAGGTGTTTTACAATCATGAATTGGAGGTTGAGGAAATTCAGTTGTACTTGTTTGAGTACTTCCAATAGCTGTTGAAGTGGGGAAAAATGGTGGTGGCACTTGATCATGCTTTTGCCACCTTTGGGCATCTAATGCTCTAGCTCTCCTTAATATTGTTTGCTGGAACCATTATGACTCACATGTAGTAGTTCAATTATTCTCATTTTGAAGATCAAGTTGGTTGGTTCAAGGCATTTACAAAAATAAAAAAACAGTATAAATATGTAAAAGGTAAGAAATTAAAAAGAATATGTACATATATCATAAGAGTAGACAATGTGAGTTGGTTTGAGTCCTAGTGGAGAATAGTATTTGGCCTCTGTGCTTGACGATTTGACATTCTATGATGGAATTTCAAATATTAATCTCTTTTTTTGGATTATTCATAATCCCCACTTGACTGGAAGATTGCGTCCTTGATGCACGATAATGGGAACATGTGCTAGTTTTGGAGAAAATTTCTTGCTTGAGAATATCTTCCAACTATGGGTAGAGTGCTTAAGTTTGCTGACCATAATTGGAAGGAATTGGTTGAGTGTGTTTCATTTCAACATGTACATAATTTATGCAATTATAAGTAACTAGTATAAGAAAAATATAAAATCGAGGAATAGGACTAATTACAAAATAATTTGATTGTCTATGGATTGATAAGGTAGGCAGTGAGGGTGTAATGGATCAATGAAGTGACAACAAAAGAGGAACGAAGGAGGGCAAAGTCTTGGTGAATGTGGATCCTAGATGATGGAAATTATGCGGTCTTTTCATGCTCCCCTTCAATCAAATAGATTAGTGTCATCCATTCTAAGCTTGTATGATAATTTATGAAAGACTGTTCTGATCATCCTTTGTTGAGAATGTCCGTAGCTTGTTCACCTATGGTGATGAACAGAGTACAATTTAGAAATGATTTCTATTGATGTGAATAGGAGACTTATGGAACTCAAACTAGCTGATAAAGTGATTGTATGCCCAAATCAAAAAATGCTTCGTATGATAATTTTTAAGGAATTAAATGCAAGAAAGGCATGATTGCATAAAGTCATACAACATATTGGACAAATGTTTATAAATTGGAAATTGTTGGAATAATTGGTATTATTTTAATTATCAATGTATATAATTGGACTTTACTTTATGATTTACTATCAATACCTTAAATTCTTTTCTTTTTGCACTTTTCTTTACGAAACTGCTTCCAATAGTTTACTAGATAGTTTTATGCATCTAGTTATAGAAACATTTTTAAATGATGAGATTATGGCTATTATTAATGATGAATATCGGAGTTATCTAATGCATGGTATGATACATCTACTTGTAATAATTCATGCATTACTTTACTGGAAACCTAACAGTGATGCCCAAATTTAATGTCAAACATCAGATATATGTTGTGTCAAAGTCAAACTTTTTAAAAATGGGTAGATGCAGAATCCTTCCTCTTCCCAATGTGGCATTGTATTAGATATCAGTCCGTGTTATTATTGTTGTTTTATATGTGCTTACCTGTTCGGCAAGGGCGGAACCCTTTAGTGCCCAGGGGGGCAATTGCCCCCCTAAAAAAATAAAAAAATTGTTTATTACATGAATTTTTAGGTAATTTGTCCCCCTCAAGATTTTTTTTACTCTTTATTATAGGAATCTTTAGGCAATTGGCCCCAACCCCCCTTAAAAAAATTAAAATATTATGATCTTTAGGCAATTGCCCCCTAGCAGAATTATACACTGTGTAGAGGGGTTATTACAAAGAATTTTAGGCAGTCGCTCCCATAAAAGTTTTAAATTACTTGGTCTTTAGGCAATTGCCTTCAACATAATTAAACACATTGTATAGATATGTTATTGTTAAGGAACGATGAACTAAATACAAAGAGAAATAACAAAGAGAATCCAAAAATATCCTTACAACCAAAATTTGTTCAGGGGGCGCTGCTCCCGAAAATCACCTGACAGATCGAACCCCGTCAGGGGTCGCTGCCCCCCTGTACCCCCGACATATTGTGTAGAGGTGTGATAGGAAACACTTGGATTTCCAAGTGTTTCTCACCAAAACCAAGTGGATCCAATGTAAAACTGCTGTCCACAGCAGAAATAAGCCAAGAAACTGGGAAAAAACAGGAAGAATCGCTAGAAATCTGAGAAGAAACCACACAAATCTATTGTATTCCAATAGTAGAAGCAAGACAATAAGAAAGATACAATTTTCCTTCAATTCGAGAGGAAGGAAGACTCCACAATCTCCGGCAACGCCAAGAGCCCAAGAACCAAAACCTAGATCTCCAAATAAGATTCAAATTCCAGATAACCCTAATTCCTCCCTCATCTCCCTAATTAAACATGAAAGGAGTATTACAAAATACCTAAATACCCCTTTTAATTCAAATTTTCCCTCCCACAATTGGAAATTGACTCCAAGTGGGCCCCTCAGCTTTTCCGCCCCCTCCCTGTTCGCCTGGCTTCCGCCTGGTGTAGACCAGGACCGGTCCAGGTTGGACC
>NW_021319930.1:977662-1059182 GCF_001605985.2 Dendrobium catenatum
GCGTCCAACCGGCTCAGGTGCCGGGCCTAACATTACCCCCCTCCACAAGTACCACCTTGTCCTCAAGGTGGAAAGCAGGAAACTGCTCTGCAATCCTCTCCTGGCTCCAAGTGGCCTCATAGTCTGGAGGGCCGCTCACCCAATCTTCACCTCCTTTTCCCCCTTCTCATTGATGCACACCTTCTACCGCTAGAGGCTCCAATGTCACTTCCATGTCCTCCCTCAATGTGCTGTGGCAGCTCTGGGCTCACTGCATGCTCCCCACCCACTCTCTTCAATGTGAGACATGAAAAACGGGGTGTATTCTGGCTGTTGGAGAAAGCCTCAATCTATAGGCCACCTCTCCAATTTCTCCCCACTTCAAAAGGGCCAAAATACCTTCTGCAAGCTTCTCATTTCTCCTTGGGACACAGTCCTCTGCCGGTATGGTCGGAGCTTCAATAGACCTTGTCCCCAACTGCAAACTGTATATCTCTCCTTTTGCCGTCCGCCTGCTTCTTCATAAGTTGCTGGGCTCTAAGTAAATGCCTCTTGAGCTCTTCCAACACCTGATCTCTTTCCTTCAAATGCTGATCCACTGCAGATACTGGAGTACTACTATGGCTGTAGGTACCAAATGTGGGGTGTCGTCCCATTAACACCTTAAAAGTGTCATCTTGGTAGCCGAGTGAAAGAGGTATTGTACAGTATTTGCTCAAGCTAGCCATTTGGCCCACTGCTTTGGTGTTTCAGACACAAAAACCTCAAGTATGTCTCCAAGCTCCTATTCACCACCTCGTCTCCCATCAGTCTATGGATAGTAGGCTGTGCTCCTCTTCAGTACTGTTCCCTGCATCCTAAATAGCTCCCTCCAAAAATGGCTCAGGAACACCTTGTCCCTATCAGAAATAATGGACTTGGTACCCCATGCAGGCGGACTATCTCCCTCACAATGCTGCTGCTACAGACCCGCTGTGTACGGGTGTCTCAAGGGAATGAAATGAGCATATTTGCTCAGCCTGTCGACCACTCAAGTATAACTGTGTTAGCCTTCTGATTTTGGGAGCCCATCAATGAAATCCATAGTAATCTCCTCCCAAACCTTCTCTGGTAGGGCCAGAGGCTGTAGTATCCCCTGGTGCCATTCGTCAGGTACTTGCTCCGCTGGCAAATATTCACACTTTCGCCACCATCTCCTTACATCTTTCCTCATCCCCTTCCAGTACAATTCAGCAGCTAACTGGCTATAAAGTTTTTTGCACTCCTGAATGCCTCCTATGGCACTCCCATGAAACTCCTTGTAGCAGCTGGGGAATGTGGATGGAAAGACATTGAATCACACTCCTTCCCTGATAGTACAGTCTTTCTCCACAACTGAGTAGCCTGGGGGCTGTTCCCATCTGATAACACATCTTCTTTGATTTTCCTTAGCTCCTCATTCTGAATGCTCTCCTCCTTGATGCTCCCCAATCTATCAGTACTGGTACTGATACAGCAATCCCCTGGGAGCTCCCCCATACAGTGTGATAATGCATCCGCTGCCTTATTCTCTAGTCCCGGCCGATAGTGGATCTCAAAATCATATCCCAGCAGCTTGGACAACCACTCTGATGCTCCCTTTGTACCATCCTCTGCTCTAACAGTACTTTAGGCTCCTCTGACCAGTCTGACAATAAGTGTCTGCCCAATAAGTTAGGTTCCCCTTCTGGATGGCCAGTACAATAGCCATCAGCTCTCTCTCGTAGACAGACTTCAGCCTTGCCGGGACGACAATACTTGACTGAAGAAGCTATGGGCCTGTGGTTCTGCTCAACACTGCCCCAATCCATAGCCTGAAGCATCTGTCTCCACAAACACCTGATTGAAGTCTGGCAGAGCAAGCACTTGCCGTTGTCATGGCCTTTCAGCTTCTCAAAAGCCTCTGAAGCTGCTTCCCCCATAAGAATTGTCCTTCTTCAACTGCTCTTGTCAGTGGCCACGCTATGGTGCTGTATCCCCTCAAGAACCTCCTGTAGTAGCATGTCAGTCCAAGAATCCTCTGAGCCCCTCAAGGTCTTGGGTTGAGGCCATGCCAGCATCGCCTCTATCTTTGGACTGATCTGCAGAAAATCCCTCCTGGGATATCAGTGCCCTAGGTACTCCACCCGTGCCTGGGCGAAGTCACACTTCTTGAAGTTGGCCTCAGCTGATGCTCCCTCAGCACACCAACACCACTCTCAGGTGCTCTAGGTGTTCCTCCTCAGTCCTGCCTATAGATTAGAATGCCATCAAAAAATACCAACACAAACCGCGGAGGTGTTGGCTTGAAGATCCAGTTCATCAAGGCGCGGGAATGTGCAGGCGCGATTGGTGAGGCCAAAAGGCATCACCAGAAACTCGTAGTGGCCCTCATGAGTCCTGAAGGCCGTCTTTCTGCACATCTTCCTTCCTCATCTATCTGGTGGTAGCCTGACTTCAGATCGACCTTGGTGAACAAGGCTGCTCCATGTAGCTCATCCATCAACTCGTCAATCACAGGGTAGGAAACTTATCAGGCACAGTCTCCTTGTTTGAGAGCCTCTATAATCACACGAACCTCCAACTCCTATCCTTCTCTTTCACAAGCAGAACTGGACTAGAGAAGGGACTCACACTGGGCTGGATGATCCCTCCTTCTAGCATTTCTCCACCAACTTCTCATTCTCATCTTTCTGCACCTGAGGGTATCTTTAAGGCCTCACACTGATAGGGGATACTCCCTCTTTCAAGATAATATGGTGCTCCTGCTCTCTGTCTAGTGGTAGTCCCACCGGAGGTTGGAACACATCCTCAAATTCCTGCATAAGAGGCTGAACCAACGCGGGAATGGGCTTTTCCTCCCCCCTCCTGCTCCTCCAGGCTCTGCCAACTCCACAAGGAATCCTCCTCTTCCTCATGGATGATTTTCACCATTGATCGGAGTGACACTCCAGTCTGGACATCCTGGTTCCCTTTCAGCTTCACCCTCTTCCCCTCTACAATCAGCCCATTCACCATGGTCCCCGGTTCACCTTTGGTTTCACTAAGGTCTGTAGCCACTTCATGCCCAAATGACATATGTGCTACCCAACTTCACGGGTAGGAAGTCCTCTACACCCTGATCTCCTGTTGCTCCATCTCCACCCCTTTGCAGATCCCGGTGCTGGACTCAATCTTCCCTGCCCCATCATCACCCCATAACTCCTGTCTCAGTAGACTCCATCCCAAGCTCCTCCGTCACCTGGTGGATATGAAATTGTGGGTTGCCCCACTGTCAATCAGAACCACCACCTCCCTTCCAAGGATCTTCACCTTCACCTTCATCGTATGGCTAGGAGTAAATCCCATCACAGAATTGAGGGAGACCTCGGCTACCTCCAACTGGGGATCACTCTGCTCCTCATCAGAATCATCACCCCTTTCAGGCGGCCTCGTCTATAATAGAGCGGTGAGAGCCCAAAGGGCGCGATCCTTGCACCTGTGCCCTGGAACAAACTTCTCCTCACATCTGAAACAAAGGCCCTTGGCCCTCTTCTCCTGCATCTCCTCCTCAGTCAATTTTTTGAAGCTTCCAGCAGATCTGGTCACCCCGCTCTTCTCCTTTCACTCTTCTAGGGAATAGGGCCTTGCCCTTTTGGAGCGCAAGTAGAACCAAAACCTAGATCTCCAAATAAGATTCAAATTCCAGATAACCCTAATTCCCCCCTCATCTCCCTAATTAAACATGAAAGGAGTATTACAAAAGACCTAAATACCCCTTTTAATTCAAATTTTCCCTCCCACAATTGGAAATTGACTCCAAGTGGGCCCCTCAGCTTTTCCGCCCCCCTCCCTGTTCGCCTAGCTTCCGCCTGGTGTAGACCAGGATCGGTCCAGGTTGGACCGGTCCAGCCGGCTCAGGTGCCGGCCTAACAAGGTGTTATCTAATTTTGATTTAAGAATAATTGTCATTATACAAGATGTTGATGATATTTTTAAAATGTATTATATATTTAAGTACAAATAATCACTAGTCACTAAAATGATATATATATGAAAAAAATTTTCTGCGCTTTTACCTTTAAGATTGCACCCCCTAAAAATTAAGGTTGGTTCCACCTGTTTGACATTGTAGGGGTGATTGGATCCAATCTTTTACATCTCTTCATGACTTTCCTATTGTAGTTAGAATCTAATAAGATGTTAGTTTCCTTACATGGCTTTCCAAGTGTAGCTGGAATCAGATTTTTGATTGATTTCCTTCTACTGCTTTACTAGTATGGATGTACTCGATTTTCTGTTTCTTTGTTACCTTAGCTTGGCGTCATAGCAAATATTGAATAACTGATGTTTTGGTCTGGGAGTTTTTTTTAATGGGTAAAAAGTCACGACAAATGAAGGTGGCAAGATCATATTAGATTTTTGTTCAGCTTATGATTTTTTAATTGCTAATACATTATTTAAGAAAAAGAATGAGCATCTCATCACTTATAAAAATGGATATAGTAACACTCAGATTGACTATTTTCTTATAAGAAAGTTAGATCATTTAGATTGCAAAGCTTGTAAAGTTATTCCGAGTGAAAATTTATGTACTCAACATCGATTATTAGTTTTGGACTTTAAAATAAAGAGACAGAAAATAAAAAATAAAGTGAAATGATATTCTAGAATTAGATGGGGGCATTTAAAGAATATCAACAAAAAAATTTTTAAGAGTAAGATTTTAGATCATAAGATTTTGTTTGTGCATGAGGATACTAATGTTATGTTGGAAAAAGTAGCTAGTTATATTAAAAATATTGTAAAAGATGTGCTTGGAGTTTTGAAAGAAAAAGCTCCTAATAGTAAAAATAGTTGGTGGTGGAATCCAAATGTACAAGATAAGATTAAAATAAAAAAATTTGTTATAAAAATTAGTTTAATTTTTAAAAACTCTGATAATTGAGAAAGATATAAAGAGGCACATAAGAAATCTAAGAAAGCAATTTGCGATGCAAAGATCTTAGCTTTTAGTGATTTATATAATAGATTAAATACTAAGGAGGGAGAAAAATATATGTATAAGTTAGTCAAACAAAGAGATAAGAGTAGTAAGGATTTAGTTTAAGTGAAGTGTATTAAGGATGAAAATCAAAATATACTTTTCTTAGAAGATGATATTCAATAAAGATGGATGAGATATTTTGCTAAACTTTTTCATGAAAAATGTGACAATACGATTGACTATAGCGAGTTATGGAGCATAGGCTGCGGCGTAATACTAATGTTTCTAAAAATCAAATTGGATTCATGCCGGGTAGGTCGACTATGTAAGCCATACATTTATTAAGAGGTTTGATGGAGAAATATAGAGAAAATAAGGAGGATCTATATATGATATTTATTGATTTTGAAAAAGCATATGATAAAGTTCTAAGAGAAGTGCTATGGAGAGTTCTTGGAAAGAAAGGAGTTAATAACGCTTATATTCAAATCATTAAAGATATGTATGCATGAGCTATTACTTGTGTTCAAACCTATGATGCACCGACACTTCTCTTGAATGAGGCGTGCAGTGTCCGACACGTACCCAAAACGTCACGCGTCCGACACTCTTTCGACACGTGTCGGACACGCCGAAAATGTGTCCGACTAAAAAATATTATATACAAATTGGAAAAGCATGTCCGACACGCGTATCTTAAAAACTTTACGATTTTTTTTAAATATAATTTCTTGTATTTAAAATTTTTATTTATTTAAAATATAAAAACTAAATTTCTTATTTTCTATCCATAACACCAAATCAATCACTCGCACTTAATACCCCATTCATTGAATATTCTCTTTTTCATTTCTCTTTGGCAGTGAAGGTATTTTTATCTTCTCTCTTAATGACTGATAAACGACATGACACCCGACTCTCGACATCCTAATATTAATCATTTTAAACATAAATTCTAATTAAATGGCTTATTTTTTCTAAATTATTTTTAAAATTATACTTAATTTTCATACAATATTTTTTAAAATATAAAAACTATATGCCGTGTCCAACCCGTGTCTGTGTCCTGTATTTTTAATAATTGACTTGTCACGTGTCCGTGTCGTCGTGTTCGTTTTTGTGCATCATAGGTTCAAATGCAAGGTAGTTTGACCAAGTATTTCCTTATTTCGGTTGGGTTACATCAAGGATCAGCTTTAAGCCCATATCTTGCTTTAGTCATGGATGTTCTCACTAGACATTTGCAAGAGGATGTATCTTGGTGTATACTTTTTGCTGATGATATTATTCTTGTTGATAAGACTAGAGATGGAGTTGAAGGTAAACTTGAATTATGGAGGTCAACCTTAGCTTAGAGATAGGATACGAAATGAGCATATACGTGAAAAGGTTGGAGTAGCTCCAGTAGAAGATAAAATTAGAGAGAATCGCCTTAGATGGTTTGGTCACATAAAACGGCAGCCTTTCGATGACTCGGTTAGGAAAGTAGATATATTAGATTTGACTTATGTTAAGAAAGGTAGAGGCAGACCTAAAAAGAGTTGGTTAGAAAATATTAGAAATGATCTTCCTTTATTAGATTTAAACGAGAATATGGCTTTTAATTGGACAAAATGGAGAAAAAAGATTCATGTAGCCGACCCACGTAGTGGAATAAAGGCTTGATGATGTTGTTGTGGTAAAAAGTCACTCTTTTATTTGTATGTTTTTTTGTCAGATTTTATGAAGCTACCAAATATAAGTCAGTTTTGATTATAAATAAAGGTTCTCTAGGCATGGAAAATTCAGACTATGGTTTAATAAAATTTAAATTTTATAACTAACTTATGCATGTTATAGAATGTTAATTCTTTGAGCACGCTGCAAGTGTTGAAGACAACTTTCTTGGGAGTGCTTGCAAAATTCTGAGTGCTTGCATCTAATGTATGGCTGTCCACTAGAGCTATAACAATATGAAATACATATTACACGGTGCATGAGTGTCTTTTATGAATTCCACAAGAGTATCCTTGACCAAATTTACATGTCACATCTCTAATGCTATGGATTCTGGGTTGGACATTACTTGAAGCTATTATTTGTTCCACTTCACATGTGTGGATGCTTGATAGGCTTCTAAGCATAGTGCCTTTGATTATATAAGCAGTCAAAGCTTCCATGCATTTTCATATTCCTCTTTTAAGATGTAAGAACACCACTTCTTCTATTGTAACGGAGTTGAGAAAAAAAAAAGGCTAAAAAAATGAACGTTGTTTTGTTCACTTCATAAATCATTAAATTGCTTGCACTATGGACCATTTAGTCCTAATTTTGTGTGCTTGTCCTTATGGTTAACAACCAGAATGTCCTCAATAAACTTTATTGGTGTTTCATGTTTTAGGCTTCATTTGGAACAACTTTCTTATTGATTTCTAAAGCAGTTTTCTAGTACAAAAATTTTTAGTTCGAAAATTTTTGTACAAAAAAGCTGCTTTAGAAAGCAGTAAGAAAACTGTCCCAAACAAAACCATAAAGATCAATGCAGCTGCATTACAGATTTATATCAGTTTATGGTCTGGTCGGATTGTTGATTTTTGTTCTCTTTGTGCTTGTTCACAGCAATGGGTTTCAGAAAGTGGATAAGATCAAGGAGCCTAATAGACAGAGCAAGCAGTTGGAGGAGCTTACCGGGAAAATGAGGGAGTGCAAGCGGTATGCATTCTGGTTTTTCCAGCTCATTTTCTTGATTTGTAGTTATCAGGCTTTGTTCTACAATGTGCTCGCATGATTGGATTATCTTGTTTTTCCTAATACAATCATGGTGCCCGTTCTTATCCATAATGTATCCCGATAAACTAGACTAAACATAACAGCATGTTTTGCAGTTTTTTAAAGATATGCAGTTTTTTTAGGTATGAATGTACCTTTTTGTGTCCTAAACAAAATGTGGCCTTTTTTAACAGCCTTATAAAGGAATTTGATCGTGAAATTAAGGAAGCAGAGAGTAGTAATCCACCTGAGGTCAATAAGCAGCTCAATGACAGGAAGCAATCCATGGTTTGCCAGCTGTTTATTCATACCCATATGCTTTTGCATTTTTCTCTTGTACATGTAGTCATTTTTAACAACATTTTGTGCAGATCAAGGAGCTAAACTCATATGTGGCCCTCAGGAAGACGTAAGTGAAGGATGCTTGTTGCATTGTTCCTTTTTTCCATCCTATACAATGAAACTGAACATTTCTCATTTGTGTAGATGTCAAATTTTCTGAAAGGTTAAGAGCAATGCTTCTTAAGCTACTGATGATTACGTTTAATTATCAATTTCTTGCATAACCCTTCCACTATTTTTAGTTATTTCATTTTTTAAATTTATTTCTTGTATTAGTTAAAAAAACCTTAATTTTTTAAAATGTTTAAGAATAAACTCTATTACTAAAGGAAAATAGAACTTTTCCTTTCAAATATTTAGTAAAACTTAGGTGACCCCAAAATAGGCAAAATGATGATGATGAGCTTTCTTTGTGTCAGAAGCATAGTTTTCAAACTGTCTAAATTGATCCATCCTAATCAGTCGCTTCTGATATATTATAGTCCATTCTGATCCAAAATAAACTAGTTAGTATCAGTTTCATATTTTCCCATGACAGGATCTACTCTTTTAGCATTTTTTTATTAATGCCTTAATGGTCCTACTTTTATTATCTAAATTTTGTGTTTGACAATTTTATTATTATGTTTTATCATTATTTTCCACATCCCAACTCCCTAGGATCTACCAACAATGTTTTATCTTATTCCGCTTCATCCTTATTTTTCTTGTCCCAACTTTGAAGGATCTATTAGCAAAATCTTGTTGTACTATATAGCCAATTCCAAACGGATTCAAACCAAGGGCTTGAATATGTTTTTACATGCACCAGTCTACCAAGACACAAATATTCTTTTACCTATATAGGACAATTTTAGTTTAACCAATTTGTATATAACAAAAATGTTACATTGCATCATAAGTCAATTGTTAGGCCTATGATTAAGAATTGAAGCTTGAGAAATGAATTTCATATTTATGTTTAGGTCTATGACAAATTTTTAGTACCTTCTATTTTTTATTGAGTCAATGATGATTGGCCCGAAAGAAGGCCTGTAGCATGGCATTTGGATGATGCAGCAACATTTGGATGAAATTATAGTTCACGAGTTCAAACAATGACTAGGATGACGAATGGAGGAAACAAAAATGTATAGCATTTTTGGTGGGGTCAAGCCAACCACTAGAGGAATCAACCAAAAGTTTGTGGGGAGCAGTCTTGAAACATTCAAGAAGTTATAGGGAGCATCAACACCTAAAAAATTATCACTTTAAGATTCTCTTTATATTAGATGGCCAGCTCTTCTTATACTCTCCATGATTCTACGAGTTATACCCCATTTTTAGGTATCATCTATCCACTACGGGTAATTTTAGTTTTTTTTTAAATTATAAGTAGAGATATATTATAGTGTTTTAATATAATGAGGATTATTTTTAAGTTTTTGAAATTAAGTCTTAAGTCATATTCTTTGTGGTTAGTCTTTTTCCTCTCTAGTGAGAGATGACAACTTGTTATCATTAAGCTCGTAGTTTATTATTCCAATGCCTAAATTGTTGCCTTCTTTTCTTCACATCCACATCCCTTAGCACCATTATTCAACCTCAATGTCTAATTCAAAAACTTTTATCCTCTACCAAAGTTCTCGCTAACATTTTCTTCTAGAACACTAATCCAAGCAATAATTGCCATCTTAATCTTATGCTTATTATTTCTTTGTGCCAACTCCAAGTCTCATATGTTCCTTCTATCATAACCTTATATTTTTTACTCTAAACCTCAAACTATCCATTTGCCCTTTTCATTAAGTCCAATGCAAGGAGGAACTCATGGGTGTCTTTGGAATACCTACCATTCAACCGAAAAGGCACCTAAATCTCTTTGCCCATTTACGTGGACCCTTGTCACCATCCTCTTTGCCCACTTAAGTGACTTGGATGATTAAAATTACACCCCACGCTTCACCAAGTTTTGATTGTGATTATTGGGCTGGAGTAGATGACTTGCTGATGGAAAATTGGGCGGTGCTTCTTAACCAAATAGTAACACCTGCAAAAATGGTTCTATATATTTTATTAGAGTAGTACACCAATAATCATACTTCATAATTCATTTAATCAATAGCAAATTAGATGTTATTGGAATCTTGCAAGGCTCTTTTGTGAGGTTGATGATAGCAAAGTGGATTTTTTTAAAAGAAAAAAGTTATATATTTAGTTAATGAAAAGAGTACAACACTAAATGATTGCATAAAATTTCTAGCTGCGAATGATAAAAATAAAATACGCTTAAGGATCACTTGGTAACGAAGTAAATGCTCATTTGCCAGAAGAGAATAACCCCACAAGTCCTCATTTCAAATGTCTTGCTTGAAGATTGGTAAACGTAATAGATTTTCTTTTTATTTTTGCCTCTTCTGGCATAATAAATTGGAAACCTATCTGCTAGTTTTTAAATTAGAAATACGAACATCAGAGTTATAAGGCTAAGAATCTAGATTACCAATATCCCAAGCAACATGATGATTATCAAGAGTTAATATAATATGATGATTAATAATCTCGTATGAAGATGTGTTGCCGATCACCTCCATTGGGTTAGCATCCAAGGAAAGACTCTAAATTCAAGATATTATCTAAGCTTGATTCATAATTTTTTGTGCAAATCATGTCAGAAGTAGTAAGAATTACAACTATTCTATTTGGAAAAAGATTTTTTGTCAATTGAATGCTCCCTAGTATCTTGATTGTTGGGATATTTTCATAATTTCGGTGATCCCCAAAGCATCCTATGACATTGGGACTAAAATTTTTGCAAGAATAATGTGAAGGAATACCTTTATATTCTGCCTTATGCCATTATCCTTAAGCAATGGAACATATCAAAAACTCCTTTTCCAAAGGGATAATAACATCAATTTCTTCTAGGACCCTAGACACTGATGGCATGATAGCTTTGCAGTAGTACTATCCACTTGAAATGATTTATAAAAGTAACCCAAACTGAAGTAATAGGTGGTTAGTCAGAATAATCAAAGTGTCGTGAAAACTTAAGCATCTGTATCAGAAAACCATCAACATTATATGATCTCCTTGAGAACTGTCTTGAATAGTTACTTCTACGGATAATTTGATAAGAAAATGATGAGAATTAATATGTTTTGTTGGAAATCTTCAATCAATGTCAAATCATATATGAATTTAATAACAATTTTAATTTTTGGATGAAACAAGGAATTTGTCAATAAGAGTGAAAGAGAAAGGGATGCCAACTTAGAGATCTCATGAGAAAATGAGAGGTATGCTTATCATTGAAGTTAGATGGAAGCTTATAATGAGTTGGTATTAAACTTCATTGAAAATAGAAGAAAATGATTCGAGGAGGTAGGATGATCTTTCTTCCCCCCAATAGCCTAAACAAAAGAGTGAGGAGCACAAGTGGAAGGATATTATACAACAATTGATGTCCTTGGTGCAAGATCATTGTGGATACCTCGCAATGCAAGATCACCAGAAGAATAGTTGGGTAAAGAAGAATGGAATCCTAACCAATGGATTTATTTGAAATTAGAGGAAGTAAAAAGTGCAAGGTTGTATGCTAGAGGAAGAGAAAAAGTTAATAGGCAATTAGAAGGTTTCCACCCCAAACATCGAGGCCAAAAATGAAGAGCCAACTAAGAGGGTCAGGGACACAAGGGGAAAGTTGATGGAGCCTTATGCGATATGTGGCACATACCCTAGAGCATGTCGAGCAAGGGTTGAAAGTATGTTAAGGTTCCTTGCCCACGAGCACTCGGACAAACGGAGTGTGAGGTTGAGCCCTAATGATTTCCATAGTGATGAGGAAGGATCAATGTTAAAGGGGTAAAGAGAGGTATGTACCTTGTGGCTTGAATTCTTGGGATTCCAAAGAAATTTGAGAACTCTTCCATTGATGGAGAATTAAGAAAAAGGCAAAAGAGATGGTTTGAGGGTTGGAGTGAGTAGTTTAGGGTTAGGTTAGAAGGTGTAGATAAGCTTTAGAATTGGATGCAAATAACTAATGGGTATAATGTCAAGTTTGGCAATGATTTCTTAGATTATGATTTTGGAAATGAAAGATTGTTAAGAGCTTTGCTTGATGAAAGCTTTTTCTCGGAATCTTAGGATTGAATGATAGTGTTAGGGACTATGTGAGGATGTGGATAAAGGGAAAATGATAGTGATTTAGGTGTTGAAATGATAAACTGCACTCTAAATAGGGTTTAGTTGTCAAAAAGAGGAAGAAGGTTGACCACCAAGTAGCCAAGGAAGGTGAATTTTATTTCTTTTCAAAACTCTAGAATAATCCTCTTTCAATCAAGTTCCTCATAATATGTTTATCCTCATTGTGAAGTTATAAGTTATGGGGACATAATTGGCTTAAAATGGAACACAACTTTGTGAATTATAGAGAGTGGAGGAGCTGGCCAACTAACATCAAGGGCATTTTGATGTGATTATTTTGGAGGGTGTTGATGCTCTCTAGACTTTCATTTGCATGTTCCAAGGCTGCTCCATAAGAATTTTTGGTTAATTTCTCTCCTGATTGTCTTAGCTCCCCAAAATATCGAAAAGGTTTGACTTGGTCTCCTTCTTCGGCTGCCCTTTGCATCATGTGATCTTATGAGCTATATTTTCTCCCAAATGATAATGTAGCCATCATAATGTTGTATTAGAGGCTTCTAATTTGGCCCAGTCATTGTGACTGGGCCAAAATAGTTAAGCCAAAAGGTTTATCCTCATTGTGACTGGCCCAGAGCATAAAAAATGTACCAAATACATAAAAGGAAAATGCAAGAAAAAAGAAAATATTCCAAATGAACTTATATGCATCATGTGAGATCCTAAATATAAGTATGAAATTTATTTCTCTAGCTTCAATTCTTAGTCATATATCTAGTAATTGGCATATGATGCATAACATAAGAAAATATCTATTACCTTCTATAGATTTTTGTCTACATATTACTTAGATCCACTCTCTGTAGAAATATGATAATTTGTTCATCCATTTAATATAATCAATTAAATTACTAAAAAAATTAATATTATCTAATATTATTAGAATTTTTTGTACAAATAATTATTATTTCAACTGCATGCTACATTACTTGCTCACAATTTAGGACATAAACTAAAATGAGTATATGTATTAGTCATCCAGATTTTTCTATAAAAAGATGGAAGAAATTAATGATATATTATTATTTGAAATTATTTCAATTTATAATTTTTTTATACGTCTTTTTATTTGAAATTATTCCAAAATACAAGCACAATTAAAAGATTGTGGTTACCAAGCTGGCTTTGAGACATAGGCATATGGTGGTAATGCCCCTTATTTTAATAATTATTGCGACTCATAACCAAGATTTTATGGGCCCATAAAATAGCCTCCTATCTTGAAAATTATTTCTATTTTGGTTTTTGTTAATTTTTTTTAATGTAATTAAAAAAAAGTAATTTTAGTAGAGAAAAATAACTTAAACTGAACATCTAAACTAGCGAAACAATTTAAACCATATGAAAAATTAAATTTTGCCAAAGGCTGAAAATGAAACTAAAATCCTTTTATTGGAAGACCTTAATTTTGTATGTCATGATTTTGGTTTGAGGAAGCTGCTCAAATTTCTCTGGCTCTTTTGCTTAACTATTTTGGATGGTTGGTAAAATTACACCTAATGAATTTAATTCCAGGGCCAGCTCTAGCAATACCATAGAACAAATTTTGTCCTGTGCTGAGTTTGGCGGTGTACTGTAGTTGATACTCAGTAGCCTATTAAAGTTGATGCTTTCCTTAGCATGTAACCCAATCACATTTTCTGACTCAGAATTTTTTATACTATTCATCTTTATTTGATGTAATTAATAAATGGATGGAGAATAATTTGTGATGATAGTTGAGTTCATAGTGCTGAACAGACGAAGTCAGAATTTGTTGGTATTTAATGTTTCTTTGTTGATAGATTAATAATTGCTCTGGAGTAAGATGTGCTTACTCACGGTAATTGGTTTTATATGATCCCTTTCAAACTAAATGAAACTGCCTTTTGAAATTTATATCATAGTTATTGATCAAGAAAATATTAAGTATGAGTAGAATTTGTCAACTCATTAAACTATTTATCAGAAAATGTTTCTAAATGATGTTTGTATATAATCCACATAATGAATTTTGGGAGGAAGGATTAGGGGGAGGGCACTATCAAATTATTGACTCGATTTTGGAGCTACATATAATGAATAATGCTTTTTATTTTTTCTGACAATTCAGGTATATGAGTAGCCTAGGAAACAAAAGGATAGAGCTATTTGAGTTGGGCGGTGGAAGCGGTGACCCTACAACTGACGAGAATGTTCAACTGGCATCAAGTGAGAGACGACATCCCTCTATTATTAGTTTATGTCTGTCTGTTATGTTTGAAACGTTCCTTTTCTTGTATAAAAATTTTGGATCGCTTGTGAACTTTTATAGGTCCAGTTGCACAAATGGTAAGGAATTTTAACCAACTAAGGTCAAAACATATGAGGATAAATGACTTCTCTTTCATTCTCTCTTTTGAAAAATGAGGAAATTTTTAGCCGCTCCTAATGTTTGAACCTTGGTGTAGCCTTGTTGCCTATAATGAAGAAAATAAAACTATTATGGTGTTCTACAAGATGCTTAATCTTAAATGAGCAAAGGAATAAGACTTTAGGAGCCGAAAAGTCTATTATTAAGATAATCAATCATCTAACACAGCTTGTTTCATTAAATAAATCAATAAAAAAAATTGTCATCATATGCTAAATTTTGCCAAGCTTTGTTTTATGCTTTTATCAAGTTGGACTTCAGCTATTTTATAAAAAGAATGTTCTTAAATTCTTGTGTATTAATTTGATAAGATGAATGCTATCATGTGGTGATTTTAGCTTGAAGGCACGCATAGTTAAATATGCAGTTGGCAAATTAAGTCGGATAATACAAATCATCATTGAATGTGTTGCCAAGTCATGAAGGCCTTAATATGTAGAGGTCTGCCCTTGAATTTCTTGCTCAACTTGCATTAATAATTTAATAATTGTATCAAACATAGGTAAAAAGCATTATAATGATGTATAACTAGCAAGGCCCTTTAACAAAGGGGGGGGGGCGGGGTTTTGGGATGCTCCTAGCTCTTTCTCGCACTATTGTTCTCTAATTTCTCTTTTTTATGTAAGTTGTCCTTAATATGTATGCTTGCTTGCTTTGGCTTCCTACATATCTCCTTTCTTATCCTTCCCACTGTGCATTCTTCTTTTCCATCCACTGTGATTTGATTGGATCTATCTAATTGATGACTTCAATATATGGATTATGAGTCCAAGGATGCATTCCCTATCCTCATTGTCTTTGAACACACATACACACACACACACACACAATATATATATATATATATATATATATCTATATATATATTATGAATAATATTATTATATATATTTATATATACTAGGTCTGCGAGGGGGGGTTGAGATGCTCCAGCCTTTTTTCGTGACTTTTGTTCTCTAATTTCTCCTGATTTATGTAGGTTGGCTTTAATATGTATGCTTGCTTGCTTTGGCTTCTTCCATCTCTCCTTTCTTATCCTTCCCACTGCGTATTCTTCTTTTCCTCCACCGCATTGATTGGGCTCTTATCTAATTGATGACTTCAATATATGGATATGAGCCCAAGGGATGCATTCCCTGTCCTTCAGTTGTCTATGAACATATATATATATAATTATATATATATATATATATATATTCTTTTGCGCCCATTAGGCTGGATGAAGTTTTTTATAGGTTTGCTTTGTTGTTTTGAACACTAGCCAATGTTTGGATCTCCTAGAAAGTTTTGAACTTGATATGAAAGGTTTTCTTTGAGATTTTTTAAGTGCATTAATATATCTTTCTGTTCTGTGTAGAATAGCCCATTTGGCTTGGTGTATTTAGTTCCTTGTGTAGCATTAGTGAAGCATATAACACGGTGATAGCTAAAGTTATAAAGAGCAGCACGTGCATGAATGTAATTTAGTAGAATGGTTATAAAAGGTGTGGTCATGCATCTTACCCATCCACAAATAATTAGGATTGTGGAGGAGATTGGGGCAACCTCAAAACAAATTTTCTTGGTGAGGTCTCTACACTGCAAACAGAAATCACATACAACCAAATAAAGGGCTTTGGAACTAGGGCTAGTCTGTCAAGGCATCACATGTGGTATCCATGGCTACTAAAAGTAAAGATTAAGGAGGTGAACTTATAGGAGAAAAATTGAAAGAATATGACTAACAATTGATAGATCATACCTGTTAATGGCGAATAGCGCACCATGGCGCAAAGGTCCCTTTGGAGCCATGGCGCATAGCGCACGGTGCGGCGCGCGCCATTTTGAACATGACGCAAACTATATAAAAATTATAAAATAATAAGCATGAATATGAAATATTATTAAAAAAGAAAGACAACCATAACATATATAAGTTCGACTAAGTAACATCCAAATATCTCATAATTCAAATATTATAATCTTTTTTAAAAAAATCAAATAAAAATTTAATCTACTCTTATTGGGAATCATCATCATCAGCAAATGTTAAAAAAGCTTCATTATCTTCATCAACATTGTCTCCTATTTTATAATCCTCTTCATCACCCTCCTCATACTCATTCTCAATAGCAACGTCATGTCTAATTGAAGATTCCTTCTCTTTTCCTTTAGATCTTTTCCGAATATTATTGCTTTTATCATAAACACCAGTAGCCTTAGCAACACTTGTCCAAGTTAAATCTTCATCTCCAGCAATAAAGTCATTTTCTTCACAGACTCATCATCTAATTTTCCTTTTAGCCATTCATTTGCATCATCTATCTCAGTCGAAGAAATTGGATCAATGACATCACGATGATTGATTCTCCGAATCAGTGCTCTATTATATTTCACATAAACTAAATCCTGTAAGTGACCATGATCCAATTTGCTTCTTCGTTTGCTATGAAACTGCAATTAAAATATTATTACATTACTATATTATGAACATATATAAAAAATCAACACATATATTGTAAAATACTTACATGTTCAAAAATACTTCAATTGTGTTCGCATCCAGATGAACTACATGTTAGACTTAGGACTTTGATAGCAAAGCTTTGTAAATTGGGAGCTCCTTGTCTATATGTCAACCACTAATCAGCTGTAAGAAATGAATTTTTTTTTCAATATTATATAGCAAATTAGTCTTAGTTTTTTTGTAAATAATGATACCTGGAGATCGGTTAGTTCTTTGTCTTACAGCTGGAGGAATATCAAATAGTCCTTCAACCATAGTGTATAAACTTAATTCATTACTGATTTTATCTTCTTCAGATACATCTTGAGATAATCTTCCAATATATTGGTAAAGACCATCAGCTATTTCCTTATCCTTGGCAATATCAGGGTTATTGAAGAAATATTCAGGATTTAAAAAATATCCTGCTGCATATAGTGGCCGGTGTATTTGCACTTCTCATCTTCTATCAATCATTTTAAAAATTTGATAATACTTATCACTGTTATTGAAGCTTGCAGCAATTGCCTCTTTTGCTCTATCAATTGCTTCATATATGTAAGCCATTGGGGGCTTCTTCTCTCCATCAATTAATCTAAGAACCTTTAATAAAGGACCAGCTATTTTTAAGGCATACAATGTAGTGTTTCAAAATGATTGTTGTAAGATTGTATGTTGAGATTGTTTTGCTTTAGCCTCTTTCGCATAAGGACCCAAGATAAATTCCTCACAAGTAAACATTTTCTTAAAATTCAGTTGTTGTTGATGAAAACGTTGTAAAGTTAAGAAAGATGTTGCAAA
Organism: Dendrobium catenatum; assembly: GCF_001605985.2. NCBI lineage: Eukaryota > Viridiplantae > Streptophyta > Magnoliopsida > Asparagales > Orchidaceae > Dendrobium > Dendrobium catenatum. The sequence continues at coordinate 995,555 of NW_021319930.1, forward strand.
ACGAGTCTTTGCGGGTTTGAGAAGTGCTCTTTGATTTGTGCACCTTCTCATTAACTCAAGTAAGTGAGGCATAGAATATATAAAATTGTGTACTACCACTGCTTTCTCAAAGCATCGCCTTAGCCTTTGAATTTTGAAAATGTCCTCCATTATTAAATCCAAACAGTGAGCAGCACGAGGAGTCCAATAAATGTAAGGATATTTGTCCATCAATAATTTTTCTATTATGTCATTATAATTTAAGTTAAGATATATACAAATTCTTCATGAATAACACAACTTTAGAATAAAGTTGTGACAAACCTGTAAGAATATTTTCGGATGCATTATCAGTGACCACTTGGATCACATTATGTGGTCCAATAACCTCGATGTACTTGCAAAAAGTTCAAACATTTTCACAGTATTTTTGGAAAAAGAACTAGCATCAATTTATTCTATGAATGCGCTACCTCTTGGATAATTAATCAGAAAATTGATTAAGCTTTTCCCATTCCTCAACGTCCATCCATCTGTCATTAGAGAACAACCATATTGTACACAATCTTCTTGATGGCGTCCCAATAGCTCATGTGTATGTTCAACCTCTTTCTTCAAACAAGTAACTCGTACTTTATGATAACTAGGAGTTTTCATACCGGGTCCAAACTGCCCAAGTGCTTTCACCATAGCAAGGAAACTATCATAGTTCACAGCATTAAATGGAATCCCAACATCATACATCCATCTACTGAATACTTAAATAGCCCTTCCCCTCATTTCTTTTTTAGCTGCATTCATTTCTTTGTTAAACTGACATTTTCTATGCTTTACTACATCCTCAGGATTTGGTGTAAGAAAAGTATCTAATGGACCTTTAAGTCATAATGTTTTCAATATAGATGTAGATGTCGATCCTTGACTAGATGTGTTAGATTTATTTGTCCGTAATATTTTGGATGGTTTAGCAACTAAAATATTATCTGTCATCACATCAAAGTCTTCTCCTCCTTCAGCAAGGTTGACATTTGATATGTCATTAAACTATTCATTTAATTTTTTTTTTTTCAATATAGATGCCTTAATTTCAGATTTCACGTGGTCGGGACAGTTAGAGTAAGGCATTGCATTCCTAAAACCCCCAACGAGGTGTTGTTTGTGGCGTGTAATTCCTCCTTTTGTTATTTTACCACAAAAAATGCATGTCACACTGTTGTTGTCAGATTCATTTGTTAGTATAACATATTTTCATGCTGGATCTTTTTTTAAAGATTGAACTTAATCTGACATTTTATGATCACCTAAAAGCAAACAAATTTATATTAAAAAATATAATATTGTTCAAGAAACATAATATGCGGGCTGTCGGGGGTCCAATGGGGCGCTGCCCCCTGGCAGGGTTAAGGGGCAGCGCCCTTGCGGGGGTTTTCGGGGGCAGCGCCCTTACGGGGGTTTCCGGGGGCAGTGCCCCGGAACAAAATTTATTTGTAAGAGTAATTTTGAATTTCATTTGTATGGAAAGATACCGAGCGGTATCGAGTGTGTACCTAGTTGTACCGAGCGGTACCAAGCATGTACCGAGCGGTACGGAGCAGGTACCGAGGGGTACCGAGCATTTACATAGCGGTACGGAGCGGTATTGAGCAAGATTTTAAAAGACGAAATCGAGAATCGAGGCGAGGCATAAGCCTCGAGGTGGATCGAGGCATAAGCCTCAAAACGATTAAAATAAATTAATTTAAAATTATAAATAATGATAAAAAATAACAAAATATTATGTCAACTATGAATTTGAAGATTGATTTTAAGATAATATTACTGGAATACAAGATTTAAAATAAACTCACTTAAAAATAAAACATCCCCGTAGGATCAAGATCCAAATAGACTCATCATCACTTTGATTGTCTTCAAAAGAATCTTCATAATTAATATCAAAATCATCCTCAAACTCTTCTTCATTTATAATATTTTTTTTATTATCTCTTATATCAGTTAATATTTCATTAGCTCTAAAATGAAATAATATTAACATATAAAATAATTCATTATATTTAAGAATATCTTTAAATTTTTTTGAAGCTCCAATCTTACTTTGTTTCTTTTTTTTATATACTTGAATAGTTGCTTCATTGTCTTCTTCATTGATATGAGTTTCTCCTTCTGCTTCAACTTCAGAAACATCAACATTTTTAGGAGTAACCCATTCATCATCAGATTGTAACTCATCAACGAGCAAATGGTCAATTTCATTCTCAATATTTCCTTGATTCTACAATTTGAGATGTCTATCTTTCAGTTTTTGGTTAAACATAACATAAATTAGTTTGTTCATTCGATCTGCCGCCAATCAATTTCTTCTCTTTGTATGAATTTGATTAAGGATACTCCAATTATGCTCGCATGCAATTATAAATACACAAACTATAAACATACCAGGAGATCGTGTTTTGTAGCATACTTGTGCTGCTCTATATCCAAATATTCCCTTCTTCATATGAAAATTCTCAAATTGATCATTCACTTTGAGATAGTCTTCTTCAGAAATGAGTTTGTCCATATATGCATACAAATCATTTTTCACCTCTTCGTCAACATGAAAATTCTTATCATAATGAAATTGGGGGTTTAAATAGTACGCAGCAGCATGTAAGTGTTGGTGTAATTGTCGATCCCACTTTTTATCTATAATATCCCATATTTCTTTGTAGGCACTTTCTTGACCTCCCAATTCTTTTGCAATGTCTTCTTTAGCCCTATTCATTGCTTCATAAATAAATCTCATAGCCGGGGCCCTCTCACCATCAACCATTCTAAGCACCTTTACTAATGGTCATGTTCTCTTCAAAGCATAATTTTTACTGCGCCAAAATGAATCGTCTTTCATAACAATCTTTTTAACTTGTTTTCCTTCTTGTTTTTTGGCCCATAAACTTTTATTCCACTCTTCAAAAGCAAACATTGCTTCCAAAGGTTGTCTTAACTCCTTGAATCTTTGCAATGTTAAATATGCAATAGCAAATCTTGTAACACCAGGTCTAATAATTTTCTTGTCAGTGAATTTTCTCATCAAGCTGAGTACCCAAGAATGATTGTATATAAACTTACTAATGTATTTGGCCTTAAATATGGCTGATTTATGTTGAGGCAACTGTCCCAACCTCTCAAGCATTAAGTCAATACAATGTGCAACACAAGGAGTCCAATAAAGGTGAGGCCTCTTCTCCATTAACATTCTTCCTGCAGCTTTGTATGCAGTTGCATTATCAATAACAACCTGTACTATTAAGGCATCTCCCACTTCCTCCACAACTTCATCCAATATTTCAAATAATAATTGTGCATCCTTTACAAAGCTTGAAGCATCTACTGATTTGAGAAAAAATGTTCCATATGGATTGTTGACCAATAAATTAATGATATTTCTGTGTCGAATATCTGACCAACCATCTGACATTATTGTCACTCATGTCTCAATCCAAGTCTTCTTAATATCATCCACCATTTTTGAAGTTGTTTTAACCTCCTCATTCAACATCCAAGTCCTCAGCTCATACATGCTTGGAAGTTGTAGTCATCTTCCATAGCTTCCAACGGATCGTAACATATTGATCCATGACGGACTCCTAACAACATTAAATAGAATCTCATTTTCATAGATAAATCAGGCGATATCCAAACAAAATCTGTTCCTGAGTTCTTTTGTAGCTGTAGGAGGCTAAAGATCCTGAGTATTTATGTTATCCTCATCATCAATATTTATCATAAATCTATCCATAGGATCCCGAGTGCCTCGGTTAGAAGAAACTAGATGGCTTCCACTACTGGAACCTTCATGCTGTGATTCATAGTAAGAAGAGTTTCCTATCATCTCTTCCATATTTCTTTGTGTGACTTTCTTTGTGGTGGCAAATTTCTTTAAATAATCTGTACATTCTTTTTTCACCTCATCAGATACTTTTGCACATGGTCCCATATTGACATGAGTGCAGGCTAGATGATCCTTCAACTTCTTGACGCCACCAATTATACGTTTCTCACAGAAATTACATTTCATATAAACATATCCCTTCTTCGCACCTTCGCCTAACACTTCAACTTGAGTTTCATATTTTCACGCAGGATCTTTCCTTCTTGTGCCACTAGTCATGTTAATAATTTATAGAAATAAATAATCAACATCAAATAGGACAGATTTTAATAATTATTTGTACTACCAATAATAAGACAACATGAATATAACAATATACCGGTATGCCGGGGGTCCAAGGGGCGCTGCCTCTTGGTGGGGTTCGACCTACGGGTCAAGGGGCAGCGCCCCTGCGGGGGTTTCTGGGGGCACCTCCCCAGGAACAAAATTTTATTATAAGAGTAATTTTAAAATTCTGCTTGTTGTATATGCTCAATACTGAGCGGTACCGAGCATGTACCGCTCGGTACCGAGCAGTACTAGCTCGGTATCGAGCATGAACGGAGCGGTACCGAGCATGTATATGCTTGGTACTGAGCATGTACTGAGCGGACGAATGAAAGAAAGCCGAATCAGAAGTTATTCAAGCTTTCGTTACTGCACGTCAAAGTCAAGGCCCACAACACCGCTCATCTGCTCTTCCGACCTAACCGAGGCCTGAACGTTTCCTGCACTTACAACTTCGGCTTCGTTTCCTGCTTTCGAAACCGTTATTGCTTTCGGCTTCGTTTCCTGCGTCGTCTCCTTCCGGCTTCGTCTCCTTCCCTCACGGCTTCGCCTCTTTCCCTCACGGCTTCGCCTCCAGTTTTCCTTTCAATTCTCACAGGAAGCCCTAATCCTATACGCGAATACGCGAACACGAATCGGCTGCGTCGTATTTACATATATACCAAAGAAAAAATTTCAAGGCGGTGCCTCGTACTGTCTCGAGGCGTTACGCTCTGATGTGTACGCCTCGTGCGAAAAAATTGTTGGCTTCGTTGGATGGTTAGAGGCTTAAGCCCCGATACGCATGACTTCCTCCTCGACTTGAGGCACGACTCAATGCGGATGCCTCGTCCGCTTTTTTAATGGTTGGTACCGAGCGTGTACCTAGCGGTACCGAGCATGTACCTAGCGGTACCGGGCATGTACATAGCGGTACGAGCGGTATCCAGCATATACATAGCAGTATTGAACATTTACTTAGCGGTATCAAGCATGTACCTAGCGGTACCGAGTATACCTGTTAAGTTGTAAATTCTTGTAAGAAATAGTCGTGCAAAACAACAGAGCTGTGCGGAATAGACAGAGGTTGCAAATCGGAGTCAACTTGTTAGATTTTTTATTGGAACAGACGAAGGCGAGGGCGGATTTGGCGGAAGCACTGCTCTGCGGGACGATTCGGCGGAAACAACGACTTTAACTTCGGGACAAATTCGGCAGAAGCAGCGAATGCAGCAAATAGAAAACAGAAAGCCTTCCACTTCGGGACAGATTCAACGATTTCGACTTAGGGACTGCGGGATGTGTTCGGCTGAAGCAGCAAACAGAAAATCTTTCGTGAAATTAGGGCAACGAATAGTCGTTTATCTTAAAATATAGATATATTTTTAAATATAAAAAATATTCATAGTATACTGAAATTTAAAAACAATTTGGCGCATTATTTTCGTTGTGCGCAATGCGCCATGGCTCACATGTGGCGCAAATAGCACGCGCTATTTTAAACACATGCGCCTCGCCATGAACATGGCGCTGTAGGTGTGCCGCGCCGGGCCAACTATGTGATAGATCATCTTGGTGAGTTTATTACCATAGATCTAAGCTGGGTCCATCACACGGTAGATGCCAATTCAACCTTTTAGAATTAAACCATAACGTGTGGGGTAACTGCTCATATAGTAAGATGGATTCTTTTTTTACTAAACATTTGGTTATATACCGCTCGTACTTGGGTAAATCACTTGATCAAAACATTTGGCTAAATCTTAGTGCTTACACATTGTCCATTATATCCTCTCAAAAAAGTAGCCTAACATCTCAAATATGTCTTTAGCTCCACAGTTTTAGAGGAGCTTCTTTGTATGGAGAACCAAATACGGGAGCAGCTTCTTGCATTACGCAAGCATTACTTGCGCTGACCTATCTGATATTTAAGGTTTAATTTTTAGCTCTAGTACATACAGCTTGTGTTAAATCAGCCTGGTTGTCCAAGTGGCATCTTATGGACTAAAGCTAGGCAAATGTTTTACATATAAGCTCAGCTCATCTGCTGAGGGCTATCCAGTGTCATGTCATTTTAAAAAGTTTTATTTTCCCATATTTAATACTGATTTTTTTTTTCGCTATGTTTGTTTAAAACTCTTGTAACTTTTGTCAAATATTTTAGATGGAAAACTACAGATCTGACGTTGAGAATTTGTATCCATAGTCAGAAGTTTTTAACCTGATCTGGTTTCAATTGCTTATTTAATATTTTTGCTCAAATAAATTGTGGAGACTGCTTCGTATGCAGCTATGTCAAATCAAGAGCTAATAACTGCTGGCACGAAGAGGATGGAAGAAACTGATCAGGCGATTGAGCGGTCAAAAGTGGTACTTTATGTGCTCCAAAGATCTTTTTTGCTAATAGTTCGCTTTACCATGCTTTTCTAAATTGAAAGATTTTGTTGGTAGGTTGTGGAACAAACAATCGAAGTGGGAACACAGACAGCAGCAAATTTGAAGGGCCAAGTAAGTAGGCTTTAAAAAGCATCTATTTTTCTGAGGTAACGGATGGATCTGGTGGTGTATATAATTGAGGAGCTCTCTTGGTCCCCTTGTCATTTCTTGGCCATGCTTCTTTATGATGTAGACTGAGCAAATGGGCCGCATTGTGAATGATCTTGACACAGTCCAGTTTACTATAAAGAAGGCAACTCAACTTGTGAAAGAGATTGGCAGGCAGGTCGTTCCATGGCCTCTGAACTCCAATATTCATTTTTTATTTTTAATCATGTTCTCTCCTGGTTTTTCTTTGATGTCCTGACTTTTAATTTTTTTCTTGCAGGTTGCAACTGATAAATGCATCATGTTTTTCTTGTTCTTAGTTGTTTGTGGTGTAATTGCAATCATTATTGTGAAGGTACTGTCTTTATTTCATATTTTACTTAAAGTCGTAGACTCTTAAGTTAAAATTTTTCATTTTAATGCATGTATACTATTCTATGTTTTAGCAACTCGAGCAGTGGATTAGAGTCAAATACGTTGTGTGAGGGCTCATTTGGTTGCTTGCAAATGGAAAATATTGATTTTGTTTTCACTCATTGTGAGCGAAAAATGAAATCATCATTTCTGAAGGAATTTTGAGATGGCTTGTTGAGTTTGAATTTAGCAAATTTCATCAATTTTTTAAATATGTTTTTTAACTTCAAGCAATCAAATGAGCTCTAAATAGAATTGAGATGCACTAGCACCTCTCGTAACCCTACCTTATTTCTTGCTGTTGACTGGAACTTAAAGCTTCTGTACACCCTTCTTGGGCCTCAACTGAGTCCTAAAAAGCTTGTTTTAAATTCCAAAGTTCTATGTTTTCAATTTCTGCCACTTAACGGTCGTTTTAGAAATCTTCTTTCTGTAGGTTTGCCATAAAGCATGCACGCATGCATGTATCATTGTTCTAATCTCATATACATTTTACATGTGTAGATCGTAAATCCACACAATAAGAATATTAGAGATATCCCTGGGCTCGCACCACCAGCTCAAACTTCAAGGAAACTACTGTCAACAATTCCTTTGGTAGGAAACCTTCAATATTTCTAAAGAAGATTATTTTCCTGGAGGCGTTTTCTGGAGTGTCCTCACCGCGGTGCTTATGCATGCAGAGATTCAGTTGAGTGATAATTTGTTCTCAGTTTAGTATCTTTTTGTGCTCCTTAAATTCCGTAATATAGCTTCCATCATCTTCATTGTGGTGATTCAGAAGACTGCCGAGGAAACATTGTGGATTATATATTACTAATTTTTCTCAAGATTGTCTGTCTTTTCATTTGTGTATTCTTTAGACCAACCAATGTATGAAGATATTATAACCTACAGGCTTTGATTTGTGAATGATGAGCTAATTCCTGTGTTTAATTGCATGTGTTTCATATGTCTGCATCTAGACAATATTGCAACAGTATGTTGGACCTTTAGATGACGGTATTAGTAATAGATGAGTATGATCACATGTGGCTCATGGTCAAGATTTATATAGGACCAGACTTTATTGGTCTATGGTTAGGTCGACCTGTTTGGGTGAGGTTGGGTGGTTGTGGCCTTTTGATTGTTGATAAAAAAAAATATTGGAATGCTCATAGCAGTAATGCCAGTATTGTAGTTGTAGGAGCTTTTCTGTTGTCAGGAGGTGCGTTCTTTATGCCCGGGACCCCAGATGAGTCCAACCTTTAGTGGGGGGTGGGGACCTTCAACTGATTCTTGTCTCTTGATCTTGATGGATAGGGCTCCAGTCGAGATGAGCTGTCTTTACCTTTTGAGTCTTAATGATTTGATATTTATTTTCAATTGTGTAATTTGAGAATATCTATTAAAAGATCTTCTTGGATGCCAACTAGAGGTAGTGTGTCATCAGTTGAAGATAATAATTTGGTTCTAAGCACTGAAAAGACAACCCAACCCCTTTTGGATTTTCTTAGTTAGGAAAACAAGTTATCATCAATTGACTGAATTAGAATTATTCTCTCTGATTTATAATAAAAAGCTCAGTTATTGAGCTAACTCAAATTTATTGAATTAGGCTCAAAGTTAACCTCAAGTTTGATTAATGAATAACTCAAATTCAATGCGTCTCATTTGTGCCTTTAATGTCAAGAGATTGAGTTACTTCATTGTGAAATGAAATATCACCTGTGTAATGAGCCATGATGTCTGGACCACCTATAGACTAATCAAGTATATTGAGTGAATCCATCAAGATGTAGGCTTAATTAAACCGAATAATATACATTTTAATGCTCTTTTTTTATCACTTGACCTTTTTCAATTATTTTTTTGTTCATCGCACTTATTTTTAAATTGTCACTTTCATAGCATAAAATTAATCCTAACTCTTCATGAAGTAATATGTGAATTAGAATTGAAACACCAAATAAAAGATTTTTTAGAAAACTTAAATGCTTTTGAAGAAGAATAAGAGAGAGGAACGAAGTGGGAGTTTGGAGTAAGAAGGGGAAGGAAGGAGATGAGAGAGAGAGAGAGAGAGAGAGAGAGAGAGAGAGTATGAGGGAGAGTTAGAGTAACATGAAGATAGTGAGTGAGTGAGGAAGAGAGGGAGATAGTTTTTTTGTGGAGTAAGAGGGAGAGACGAGGTATGGTGGGTTGAGAGAGTAAGGGGGAGGGAGATTGAGAGTGAGTGAGATTGATTTGTTTGGGATTTTTTGTTACCTATTATAGTCTATTACAACTATTTATAGACAATGAAAAAAAAAAAAACACCAATGAAAAAATAAAGCTACACAAGAATCTAAAGAAAGTACAATTGAAAAACTAACATAACTTTGGACCAATACCTAATAGAACTTCCTTGTGATTTTTATCCTTAACTTATCCCTTGTAATTTTTTTAAAATGAATTTTGTTTTATTTAGTTTCCCATGGCTAGCTAAAATTTTCTCTAGGCTTATGATATGTTAAAAATCATGTTTGCTTAAGATTAGATCTTAATTTCATGAATTATAAAATATTATTTTTAAATCCATCATTCTTAATTTAGTTTATGTATAAGCCTTGCATAAACTTAAAAATATAGTATGATATATAGCCTTGATAGAGGAATAGTGGAATAATTAGAGGATTTAAAATGAAATTCTACCATGCATAGACATATGGTGGATAGAGTCTGGGCATCTTAAGAAGATATAATCATTTTAGGTAAGAGAAATCTTAGATGGATAGTCTAATGATCTCGATAGATATGAAGAGTTTTTATGATCTAATTCACAACAACCTTAAGAGATATCTAACTTTTGCACTCATGAAGTAATATATGAATTAGAATTAAAACACCAAATAAAGGATTTTTTAGAAAACTTAAATGCTTTTAAAGAAAAAGAAATATTTTATTATTGTCAATGAAAGAAAAAGAAGATCATCATTGATGATCGATGAAGATATAGGATTCATTTGATTTTGATATCATTTTTTGAACCTGTTGGAAGTTTTTATTTCTTTTTTAATAAAACTTACATTAAGGGCCTACGCATTGATATCAAAATTAAATTACTAAGTCTTTTCAACGGTGAGATTCAATTTCAATTTAAAATAAAACTTTCAAATCAAGGAGTCAACATCTTGAAAAGATTTGTATCCCTTAAAATGGCAAATATAGTTTCTCATCTCAAAATTTGGCCTAAAAAGAATAGAAGAGGCAGAGGGAGTATGCTGTAAATTTTGAAATTAGGATTTGTCCTCACATGAAGACAATGTGCAATATTTTTATATTATATGTATTTTATCTTAATTTCATAATCTTTTAAATGTTGGTTTAGTCATAGAATTTGAGCGGCACACCTACCTGCAGTTATGTACTTAACTTCAATGATGAATGAATATACAAAATTTTATTTCTTAGAATTGTTAAATATAAAAGATGATCCCAAAAATTGACACGTGACAAAGGTGCTCTTTCAATCAACTTCTGAACTAGCATGCATAAATTGCATCAAAGTATACAATAAAGTCATAAGATAGTGATTTTTGGTGATACCAACGCCTAACCAAGGTGTTCCTATCAAGCTGTAAAATATTTGCTTAACTACTATTAAGAGTGTTTCCTTGGGATTGGTTTGAAATACAGCCCATAAAGATATAGCAATTACAAATTTTGGTCTACTAGGAATGAGATACAAAAGTGAACCTTTCATACTCCTATAAAACCTTTTATTTACTGCTTTGACTAATTCATCTAAATCAAGTTTAATAGTTTGGCTTATAGGGGTTATACTTAATTGGAATCTCTTTATGTCAAAAAAATTTATTAATTTTTTTTTGTACTTAATTTGATATATAAATGTGCTAGATCTTAGAGCTATTTAACTTGATGTCCTAAAAAAATGTAAGTGTAACAACTCAAAAGTTTAATTAATGAATTTATTTGAAATATATAAAAATTTTGGGTTGACATTATGGCACTATGCTTGTGGGGGTAGCTGCTTTGGAGGGAGTAACGCTACCAGAATTTGAAGTGGTTGTGTTGATACCCTTTATTCTATAGTAACTCTGGGTGTGATATGCAGTGCTGCATTACTGGGTGGATGGACATCGTGGCACTATGGTGGATGGGTGCCTTAGTGCTAGGCACTGATAAACATTATTTATATAATGGTAGAGTGATAAAGAGAGATAGATAAGAGAGAAGAAGAGAAAGTAACATGGAGGAAGAGTGAGAAATAAAGATTCATATGTTTTTAACAAGAAAGAGGATGATAGAGAGTCAAAGTGAGAGGGAGATGGTGATAGAGAGTGTGATAGAAAGGGAGAGGGAAAAATATATATAGAGAGAAATGGGATATAAATAATAAGAGGATAGAGAGCTAAAAGATAACAAAAGAAAGGTAGAGTAAGAGAGAAGAGAGGGAGAGAGAGGGGAGGGAGTGGGAGTGCGTGTAAGGGAGAGAGAGGAAGTGAGGAGATGGGAGGAGAATAAGAGAGAGGAACGAAGTGGGAGTTTGGAGTAAGAAAGGGAAGGAAGGAGATGAGAGAGAGGGGGAGAGAGAGAGAGAGAGAGAGTGTGTGTGTATGAGGGAGAGTTAGAGTAACATGAAGATAGTGAGTGAGTGAGGAAGAGAGGGAGATAGTTTTTTTGTGGAGTAAGAGGGAGAGACGAGGTATGGTGGGTTGAGAGAGTAAGGGGGAGGGAGATTGAGAGTGAGTGAGATTGATTTGTTTGGATTTTTTTGTTACCTATTATAGTCTATTACAACTATTTATTGACACCAATGAAAAAAAAAAGACACCAATGAAAAAATAAAGCTACACAAGAATCTATCTAAAGAAAGTACAATTGAAAAACTAACATAACTTTGGACCAATACCTAATAGAACTTCCTTGTGATCTTTATCCTTAACTTATCCTTTGTAATTTTTTTAAAATGAATTTTGTTTTATTTAGTTTGATTTCCATGGATAGCTAAATTTTTCTCTAGGCTTATGATATGTTAAAAATCATGTTTGCTTAAGATTAGATCTTAATTTCATGAATTATAAAATATTATTTTTAAATCCATCATTCTTAATTTAGTTTATGTATAAGCCTTGCATAAACTTAAAAATATAGTATGATATATAGCCTTGATAGAGGAATAGTGGAATAATTAGAGGATTTAAAATGAAATTCTACCATGCATAGACATATGGTGGATAGTGTCTAGGCATCTTAAGAAGATATAATCATTTTAGGTAAGAGAAATCTTAGATGGATAGTTTAATGATCTTGATAGATATGAAGAGTTTTTATGATCTAATTCACAACAACCTTAAGAGATATCTAACTTTTGCACTCATGAGTTTTTAACTATCATTGATTAGGAGTCTCTTAAAAATTAGATTTTTAATTTTAGAGAACTGGTTGATAGTTTTCATTAGCACACATTAAATTTTTGTAGATAACATAAATTTAATAATTTATACAAGCGGTACTAGAGTGAATTTAGGATAATTCTTATCCTCAATAGAATGATACTCTAAAATTATTTTATTACTTAAAATAGCACATACACTTAATAAAATTAGAGTTTACACACATAATAACATATATGAAGTGTGTAGGTAGGGATCAATTACTTACAACCCAATATGAACTTCACTAAGTCAAATGAATTATATTAAGAAATATATATATATATATATATATAGTATAGTAATAGTAAATCATTTATATAATATATATTACCACTTTATTTAGAGTTTAATAATAGAAATTTTCTTAATGAATTAATTCTAATAAAAGGACTAAATATTTTTAAGAGATTTTATAAAATATTAATAATTGTCTCAACCACTTACAAGAAGAATTTAATATTTACTTACTATAAAGTATATTCATATTTTGATTTATGTAAGTAATAGCTTACATGAAAAATTTTAATTTTGATTATTTTTAAGGCAAAATTTGTATATTTTAATTAAATGTGTATAAAAATACTTTCAAATATGTGTTTGATTTATAAAATAAATCTGGTCCAAAATAAAAAAGATTTGTTTGTTAATTTAAAGAAAAAGATTTGTTTGTTAATTTAGGGATGAAGAAATTTATGTAAAAATATAATTATAATATTTTCAAATATGATTCATCTAAAAAATAATGATTTTTAAAGAGAAATATAAGATAAAAAAAAGAGAGGTACAAAAATTTAGGAGAAAGAACTCATAAATTTAAAAAAGAAATTGCTTAATTAAATATGATGAAATTTTTAAATCAAGTATTTGATCTTGCAAAGTGGTAGAACACTTTTGAATGATAATAATTTTTCCTCTCCAAAAATTAAGCTTAAATATTAGAAAAGAGGAAGGGAATGTGTAGAAATTTTTGAAGTTAGGGTCGACCATCACTTGCAGGGAATGGACGTATTTAAAAGGAAAATATAATTTAAGCTATTTTTTTAGAAATAATATCATCTATATATTATTTTATTGGAAATAATATAATTTAATAAAAAATAAAGTTAGATTAAATAACTATTAGATTCAAATGGTTAGGAAATGGCTAGTCATATAGGTAAATAAAAAAGTCTTCAAATATCTCCTAAAGAATATAAAATTAGCTAGCAAACATATAAAATTATAATATGATAATGTTTAAAATATTATAATAAATTTAATTTGAATCTAACCAAAGGTCATAGGTTATTTTTATTTAAATACACATACGTATATATTTTAAAATATTTATACCAAAATTTGAATTAATTTATAAAGTTAATATATGTTTTAAATTTTTTATAAGTATTTAATTCAAAATTGATATATTAAGTATACAAATTAAATTCCAAGCACATGCATATAGGCTTAGTATCTTTAATTGCCATAATCTAATATTCTTATAATTTTTGGATAATTTTATGTTATAGATGAAGCATTTAAAAATAACCAATTTTTTTTCTAGAGAATTAAATATAAATATAGTAAGTTTAATTGATATGTAGTTTAAGCTTGTTATTCTTAATTATTGATTATATGTAATGCACATAATAAAATATATTAAATTATGATCAAATTAAATAATGAAAGTAAACTTCGTGAACTTCTAAGTGACTTCTTAAAATATATAATCTTACGTACTATAACTAAAATTTCAAGCTATCCATCTTGATCTATTCTGAGTTATTATATGCCCAATAAATCAAAATTAGGAGTATGTAGTAAGTGGCAGAGCCAAAATTTTTATCTATGGAGCTTATTTATTTTGTTAAAATTTTTTCATACTTTTTTCATCCGGATTTGGATTAGCAAAAGCAATTTTAATGCAAAAAAAAAAAAAAAACAAACAAACTATAGCCATAAAATTATTATCCAAAATTCAAATCTTTTATAAATCAAATAATATCGATTATGATATATTAAATATTTAAAATATAAAATTATTATTCAGACTTTTTTGAGATTCTATATTTACTTGCAACTTTAATAACATTCATTTTCTTTTATAAAACATATATTCAAAAATAACTTAGACAAAGTGAAAGAAGCTCACAGTTATCATGTACTCGGATTTGCTGCCTGCTGGCTCCCTCTTGAATCTGCCATTGTATGCAATATACATTCTATATAAATAGTCATATTATATATCTATCAAAACCAAATACTTGAAATACTTTATATAAATATTAGAACATTCAAGTATATATTTATTATTATCATCAAAATTAATAGAATATATCATATGATGTTATTTAATTATTTATTAAACATTTTATATTTTATTTAATATGAATTTAAAGTGCTGTAATTCAATATATTAAGCAACAAGCATTAATTAACCAAATATGATGGCATTAATAAAATCGATTCTGAGCATGCAACTGAATTATTCTGTTCAAATTTTTATTAGGATGGATTCTATTTCGTTAATTTATTTTTAAATGAATATTATATAAATTTTTAATTTATTATTCACAGAGATAAGCAGATCGGAGAGCATTCTTCTTATCAAAAGATTGGTTGTAAGAGAGTGAATGAAATATTTCAATCATTATGTGATCATTATTAAGTCAAAGCTTTCTAATAACAAATCATTATCAAATGGTTGAAGTTTGCTTACAACAGATCATTATAAATGTCATAATATTTAAGGGTTGTTTGGGAAGGCTACAATATTTTATAAAGTTGTTTAATATTAAAAATATTAAGATTCCAGAACTAGCTTAAATTAGAAAGTCAATTTTCCGTTCAACCTCAGCCTATAGTCTAAAGCCCAAAACTTGGAAAATTCATATCTTTGCATAGGAAACTCCAAATCCAGCGTACTACCTGTCTAACTACTCACCTTAAGGTCTAGTAATTTTTAAAGTGTTTGGAGCCCCAAACCTAGCCTATTTCCTATAGTGACCTTTTGGACCCCCTCATCCTAGTACCTAGGAGGACCCGGGACTTTCTAAAATTGACTAATAATTTTGAACTTCAAATATCATTACCCTCAGTATTTAAAATGAATCAACAAACTAAATTTCTAAAATGGATCCTAATTCATTAATATTTAAACTTTAACTAAAATTTCTTTTTTGGCCTTCAACAAATCTAAACTCTAGGCAACTTTAATTAACTACCAAACTAGGAGCTATCCCAACACACACAGGCCTTTACACACACATAGAATTGTTTGCTAGGGCATCACTTCTAGACTTAGGCTAGGCCGGTGTTTTTCTTTTTCTGCTGTGCGGGATTTTTCGTAGTTTTCATTGCACGCCGTGATGAAATTATTGTTGTGTTTGCTTATTTTTCATGCACTCTGTGGATCGATGTGATGTGTTCCGTTAGATCTACCCTTAGGTTAGGAGACATAATTATATAATATTATATATATAATAATATATAATTAATTAATAATAATATAATATATTATTATATATATATCTAAATAATATAATAATATATAATATTAAATTTTAAGTATTAATATAATTATATTATATATAATTGTTCTACTCTGCATGTGGCTTATGCTCACGCAATGCTAAATAAAATAGGGGGGCAACTATCATGATTTCTAATAGTGTTTTGTGCAGATGCTTGCTCAGCCCTCCTAAATAAATGAGGGCTAATATCATTAAATAATAACTGGTACAGGTGCTCCAGAAGCTGCTGAGCCCTCAATAATTAAGAGCATGGCTAAGTGTGGCTGTGGTGTGCATTTGTTTTTATATAACTGCTTGTGATATATCAACTGCTTGAGATTTCTATTAGAATAACCTTGCAGGTAACTTTAGATTTATTTCTTTTTAATTACTGTAATATTTTGTGAAGAGTTGTGAAAGTGTATTTGAGTTTGGATATTTTTATCCAACTCGAATTACAAAATAAGAAGGCATCCTCACAAGGGAGAGTCTTCTTCCATTTGGAAGATCGAGTTTGGATGACTTTAGATATCCAAAGAGAAAAGGCAATACCCTTTATAGAGGGAATTGTCTCTTCGTTTGGATATTCAAGCCACGAGGAATCCAAGGAGTCCAAGGATAAAAGATCCAAAGAGTCCAAGAAGGACAGATCCAAAGAGTCCAATGAGGAGAGATCCAAGAAGTCTAAGGAGAAGATATCCAGAAGACTGAAGAATTGAAGACCAATATCCCACTCAAAGTCATTTACGTTAGTTATAGGCTTAGAAATCTGGGTTGTTGGCAGTGGTGCCCTGCCACTTTATTTTCTGCATACCCTGGGTTGTAATTAAAGGGCAGTTGACCTATGGACATTTATTTGATTAGTTTGATTATTTATGATGTATTTTATTTTATGATGTGTGCCTTTAGGTGACCTGCTTTTCATAATTTATTGGTGATATGCATGTCATTTTTATTTTCACCTAGATCTCGTTAGGCTCTTTAAGGATTAAAATATTTTCTACTCATAAGTAATACTTAAAATTCTAAATTTAAATAACATAAAAACTTAACGAATATAAGGAATTACCAGAATCGTCCGGGGTCGCATGCATAAAGTTGCATTCTTCTTTCTCCTTATAATAAGATACCTCCCTACATGCGGTAGAGTCGGATAATCTGGCATATGAGGATGAAGTGCCGGACCTAAGGAGGCCCAGTCTTTTCTAGAAATTATTTTATATTAAGCCTGTTTTTAAAATCTATGGCATTCATGATTTGAGATCTTCAATTAGCATGCATTGCATTAGAAAATAATTAAAAAAAAATTTAATTATATTAGTTAAGAGCATCTACCAACATAAGTCTAGGACCAATTTGGAAACTCTCTAGATGTCAGTCCTATTTTTAAAAATTATACTACCCACCTATCTCTCATAATTGACTTGATAGCATGTTTTTAAAGCAATTAGGTGGTTAGCTGGCTCCCTAATCCAGGCCTGGGTAAGTTCAGGTTTTGCATTGCATTAGCTAGGACACGGGTGTTAGTGTGCATAGAACAGTAAACCCAACTTAGATTTAGGATTCGAGGCTACTACATTTGATCTCATAGTATGTATAAATAGTGGGTAAGTCCCTTTCCTTCAGGGACTATAAATCCTACCTATTTGTGTCACAGGATGACACCACTTTCATCCTTCTCTCATACATGTGATTGAGCGCTAGATTTATTTTCTCCAGTTTTCTTCTTAGTACCATAGACCCCCCAAAATCCAGTGTGATCCATGCATGTTGATTTAGCCCTTTGAATAGGACTTCTTAGTCTATACCTTTGTGCTAGTCCCATTTTAGGAAGGGATAATGTATGGTCCTTAATCGAGAGTCTTCTCGGGTTTCGACCTGAGATGTAATTAATCATGGGGGCTTGCCCCCGCGGGAAACTTAGCCCCACATCTAATAAACCCCGCTCGAGCTGTTGTATTGGGTGGGGAAAACCCGTTCTAATCAGGTCATGTATATTACTAGCCATCGGGGTGTGTTGGTGAGAGCATCTATCCACAATAGTTAGTCGTATGCACGATCTAATCTGCCCTCCCATCGACCTGTTCGTGTCGAGTGTAAAGGGCTATGATCGTTTTGTCCTACAGAATAGTGCGGTCGTCCCCTTTGCGTTTGAATCCCATGAGCGGTGCTCTTTCGAAGGTCCACAGGTTTCTAGCGACCACGATGGGACTAATTTCTCTTTTCATCTTTGAATTATATATTATCCTTTCTTGTGTGTACTTCGGGATTGGTACTCCTTAGATTAGGTCCATCACACTCTTAGTTAGGTTCTTTTCTTAGTTAGAGTTACTTTCTCTTAGCTAGGATTTTCTTCCTTCTCTACTTCTTTCCAGCCTAGTAGGCTATTCCATCCTTTATCCATTCTTATCTATCTTTATCAAATCCTTTCTTCTTTTTTATTTCAATCTTTACTAACTCATTTCAATTCTTATGTTTTTTTCTTGACAGCAGTGTCATGGCTCCTTTCGCTCCTTCCGTTACTTTCAACTGTGGCTCGGAAGCGCGGGTGACTCTTTCTGAGTCCCTGCTCGCTAGTCCACCCACTGGAGGGATCACTTTTTATTCCTTCACGGACTCAGTGCTCGTCACTTTTGGCGGACCCACCCCAGCCGAGGCTGTTGCCAAGGTTTAAAATTACGTAATCGGGTATTGAGGCATTTTTTGTTCGTGAGGCGAGGAGTAAGCCTTAAGGCGTTTTGAGGCGTAAGCCTCAAAATCAAAAAATTGCATAAATATTAAATGATAAATTTTATATATAATAATGAGTAAATAATATATAAAACTTAAAAATGCTACTTACCACATCTTTGAAGATAAATAAGGGAGACATATCACATAAGACTCACTAGTCATCAGCACTGTCATCACTCATTAGTCATCACTCTTCACTAAGGGGGTCTTCATTTGAATCATCATTATGATGAACTGCTCTCTCCTCTTCCTCCTCTCCTATAGAGTCCAATATCTCCCAATCATCTCCTTCCTCATTATCAATTATCATCCTCTTCTCTAAATATTTTTGAACAATATCATAATGAATAATAATGTAATACATTAATAAAAGTCTAAAAAAAGAAAGCTATATTATTTATATACTTTTTTTAATTTGTTCTTGAGTTGTGGGGTGGATGCTTTAAGACTATCAAAGAAATCAATATTTAAATCTTCATCTTGTAATTCAGATGGCATCACTTCAACTTCATCATCTATAAACTATTCATCATCAGATGCCACATCCTTGTAAAGCAAAGGATCTTCATCATCCATTAGTCCTTTTTTTAAAAAAATTCTTATCTCTGAGCCTCCTATTGTATATAATATACACCAGTGAGTTCATCCTCAATGTCAACAAGCGATTTCTCCTCTTTGTATGTACTTGGTTGTAGGTACTCCAATTTCTTTCACAGTCAGAAGAAGAGCATGTCAAGCCCAAAATTTTCACAGTAAAACACTGTAATTCTGGAGTCCCGTCACCAAATTGAATCCACCACTCAACTGGAGATCATTTGACAATTGTATCTTTGCATTGTAACCCAAAAAAACCTTCTTTGTTCCTAAAAGGTAAAAATTACATGTCAACATTTGATCTTTCAATTGCTTCACTTATTAGACAATTTATACAATAATGCAATCCTAACTTTATTTCAGGATTTGTAGACTTATTCTATGCATACTGATACTGAGGATTTATGTAATAACCAGCTGCATGCAAGTGTCGTTAAAGCTGTAGCTCCCACCTATCATCAATAATATTCTAAATTTTCCTAAAGCTTCCCTAATTGCCTCCTAAGTTGGAGGCAATCATATCTTTGGCTTAATCCAATTAGTGTTGCCTTCAAGACTTATTCTTTTCATATATTTACAGACATACCTTCTGCAATCTACAGAGTTATCCTGTTTTGGTACACCTTTAATGGTAGAAAGCTTTCATTTTTTATATCAGTATTAAAAGCTCCTTTCGTGTTAGAATATAGGGCTTTAATCTGAAAAATACGTAGATCAAAGATTAGTTCTATAAATTTTTTAAAAATTGAAGAGTTCGTGTTTATTTAACACTTACGATTTTTGGAATAACAAGCCTATGGTCTTTGATGCGGTGGGGCAACAAGTCATAAAATTTTCACCTTTGTTCTTTCAGCAAACCAACCAGAAGAGTCCAGTGCGAGGATTCAATGATTGGCTATAATAAAATATTGCTTGAAGTAACAGAAAGGTCGGTTATATGCTCGATTTGAATTCTGGACAATTTATCCTTTTCTTTGTTATTCTATAAGTGCAAATAGTAAATGTAAGAAATGGAAAAAAAATTTAAAACTTATATTAACTATAGATAAACTGATTAATTGAATACTAAGTTACTAATCCAATAGACTGGAGAGATGTATAAAAATTTATGGTACATGGCAGGCATAAGGTTACACTTCTCATTTAACAAAAGAGCAAAAATATCTACATGTTCATTGCCTAAATAATTATCGTTTAATAACTTGTCAATGTCAACTCTAGAAATAAGAAGATTATCAATAAATAAGATATTATCATCCCTGTAAAAAAAAATTTAAATACATATTTCATAAGCATACCAAACGCACACCATACGCGTATCATAAGCATACCATATGCATATCATACGCATATCATACGCATAACATGCGCATAACTCATGCATATCATATGCATACAAATATTCAAATATAAAATAAGTTGCATTTTTTATCTTTGATTGAACTTCTTTAAACATTCATACATAAAATTTCTCTTCTCAGAACTAAAACTTATAATATCTTTATAATTTTCTATTTCATTTGCATAAATAGAACTTATAGGATTTATATGAATGTCATCTACTGGTATTGGTTCATTTTGATTTATATATGGAATAAGTTACATTTCTGTTGTGATTGGCTCATTTTGGGGGATTGGCTCATTTCTGGATATGATTGACTCATTTTGGGGGATTGGTTTATTGGGGCATGGGGGAGGGATATCTTATTTATGTTTATTATTAAAAGATGAAGAGTAGCTAATATATTTTTTTTAGGAAACTTTTTTGCTCTGATCAATGTGATTATTGAACTTGATCTCAATAACTTCAACTCTCTTAGTTAGGTCTTCAAACTTTGTGCTCAGCCTACCTTCAAATTCAAAAAAAAAAGTTTTGTGCATGCTTCTTGGCAGGATTTGATTATTCTTTCTTTGAGAGATTCCAATGCTTCAGCAGAAAAACTAAAGTGTGGTTGCTGAGGAGATTGATGGCGGTCTTACTGAGGAGGTGGGGTATAATGGGGAGATTGGGGGGTGGTCTGATGGGTGGATATTTCATGAGGGGAATCAAGGGATGGAGGGCTGTCTGATGGATATTTCTTGACGTTAACCATATCAATTTCATCCTAGGAATCTGTCAATATGATATTATAAATCGGACTTTTTCTTATATTAACAAATAAGTTAGTGATCACCTTTGTAGTATATACAATATCATCAGCTCATTGTAGAAAATAGGGTCTTTTGTCAGCATACATAGGAGCATAAAAAGAAGTATGCTCCAGGAATTAAATATGCATAAGATGAAAATAAAATTTAGCAAATGACAAAAAATCTTAGCACTCACATTGAGACAATAAAATTTTGAATGGATTTAGTAATTAGCAATTAGCACTCACAATTAGCAGAGGTACAAAATCGTTGTTGTAACTTACTGAATTCTTATTTGAAATCTTAGATGAGGCCTTATTAAACACTACAACTAAAAATTTCCTAATTAAATTTGCCCAGTTTATTGACAAAAAATTATTTGAATTATTTATTATTCTTTGAAGTAGCCGAGGAGTTTTAAAGTTGATAAGTTGAAAAAGTAAATTTGAATATAAATACATGATAAACATTCTTAACATAGTCTTGAGGGGGTTTGCTTGTTCAACTCCAGCATGTCTATCTTAATTTTCGATGATGTGACTGAAGTATGTGCTAAGGAAAGTCAGTATATTTCTTCTCCTTTATTTCGCAAACCAATAAGAATGGCCACTTCTTCAGTAGTGAAAGGAATGGAGTTACCTTTTAGAACAAAGCATTTCTTTGAAATGTTCCACCTTGAGATCAGCTCATAAATAAGAATGACATTTTGCTCAAATCCAAGAAATTACAAAAACTGTATGATCTTTAAACGTTTCAATATGTCCACGACTTCAGGAGAAATTTGCTAAGCAAAGTTATTGCATATTGATCGAAAAGTAGAAACATAGCATCGATAAGTAATTAGACAAACATATATTTAAAAATTTTAAAAAAAATATATATAAAATAAGTAAATAAGATATATAAAAAAAATGTACAACATACGCATAAACTACGCACAACATAAGCAAAGCATACACAATATATGCATAGAGTACTCACAACATACGCACAAGAATGCACATTACATAAAATATGGCAGCAAATTATATGCACGCATAAAGTACGCACAACATAAGCAAATATAATGCATATTATACACATATAGTACGCACAACATATACATTGAGTACATACAACATACGTATAGAGTACTCGGTGCTTAAAATTTAGTTAGAATTTATGTTCCAAATTTTAACATAAATTCATAAATCCTAAATATAGAAAAAACATGATGTCATCAAAGTATCAAATATTTAAAATATTTCGAGAAGCAACACATACGCATAGTGTAAGCATAAAATACGAAGAACTTCAAAATCTTGAACACCTACGCATAGCATAACCATAAAATACGCATAACTGAACATAAAACATGACAGTAAATTACCTTTCTTTTGTAGGTGATGATATCTGAGAAGAAACTGAGTGAATGCTTGGAATTGCTTCGGATTGAATGCTTGAAAGTTGAAACATTTCCTGGAAGTTGAAAACCAAAATGTCGTGTCTGACATTTGATATTTACCAGGATTTAAATGTTGATGCCATGTCAACATCTGACTAGGCTATCTAGGACTCCACATCGGCAATTGGGGGTCCGAACTGAAAAAAATATATATTATGTTAATTTTTTTAGAACCGGCGCCTAAAAAATGTGAGGTGAGGCGCGCCTTATAGCATGCCTCATTAAACTTGAGGTGTAAGCCTCAAACCCTTAACCTATTGAGTGGGCTTTGAGGCTTAAAAGGACTATATTATGCTGAGGCGTGTCTCAAGGCGCGCCTTTTATTGCGCAATTTTAAACCATGGCTCTTGCATTCTCTCCTCCTCAAAGGAGAGGATGTGCAGCCATGTTCCCTTTCGGACGTCCAGTTGCTCGGCAGACAGCCTGGGCACCTGCTCATCCCGTTCTTGTTCCTACGCAGCCAGTGCGCCCTGTGGCTAGGCAACTAGTGCCTAGGCCACTTCCAATTCCCCTCATTTATCCTACGGTTAGGCGACCAGTGCCTGTCACTCCTATTACACAGGTTGCTCTGGCTGCTCAGCACCAGCAGCCTGCTATCGTTGTTACCCCTGTCGTTCCGGCAGAGGTACCTCGAGTTAGGGTTCCCCCTCCCACTTCCACTAGGAAGAGGGGTACCCAGACCGAGGCTCCTTTACCCTCTTCCCATCGGGTTTCTATTTTTGCTCGACTTTCTCACTCTAAGATCGTCGGGCAGACCCTGACTCTTCCTATTATTCCTGTTTCCCCTGACACCCATGCAGTGGGTTCAGATGTTCCGTCTTCCTCCACCTCCGGCATTAGGAGAAGGGCCAGGAGGAATACGAATAGGAGGAAATATCTGGCTACATCTGAGGTAGATAGGCAGCATATGACAGATATGATAGCTCACCATGAGTTAGTTTAGAGGATAGTGGCTCCCATGCAGTGGAGGACACGACCAGTTGCAATCGCACCCACCCCGGATGTAGTTGTAGCTCTTGAGATAGAGGCGATCCAGGGAGGATGCTTCTCTCCACTAGAACACAGTGGGGATGAGGAGGAAGTTGCCCGCCTTGTAGCGGTCCCTCCTATCACCACTATTTTACCCCGGGCTAGGATCCCTCGGACACTAGTTTTTTAGCCCTCTCTCAGGGGATTCGTAGCATCGTCCGCTTAGCGTGATGTATAGGGCCTGTCAATTGGGAGAGGGTACTTAGACAAATCTCTCAGACTACTTTTCAATTATGGAAGAAGATTGCAGGATAGATATATAGGTGGCAGAGAGGATAGCCACCTCAGTAGTCAGTTGATACAGTTCTAGTTATTAGACTACTAGAAAGTACTCCTATTGTCGGAAGATGCCCACATCATTGAGGATAGAGACAGCAGCGGGAGCCTGCTCGACCCCAAATGAGTTCAGTTGTAGTAGCCCCTCAGCAGTCGGTTACCCACACAGAGCCCCATCGTAATAGGTGGGTGGGGAGACATCGACGGGAAGACACCCCTATCGAGTCAGTTCAGCCAGTAGAGACAGTACCATTAGCAGAGGCAGTTCAGCCAATAGGTACAGTAGATCCAATGGATGTTTTAGTTTCTTCTGGGTCCGAGACGGTCCCGATGACTTGTGATGATGATATAGTACCTACTCCCGATGGATCACCAGATCGAGTGGAGACCACTTTAACTTCTATCCCTCATAGGATTACTTTCCCTATGAGTCCTTACATAGAGGCACTCCACCGAGCCTTCGTAGAGGATGACACACTCGGAGATGAGTTAGATGAGGATGTACCAGTATATCAGGTCAATGATATTACTCATCGAGGACACTCGAATGAGCATAGAGAGCCCGAGGATCAGGATGAGCAGGAAGACCTCGAGGCAGGAGGATCTTCGAGATCAGTAGCTACGGATGCCAGAGTCTTGCACTTAAAGATTCAGATGGCCACTGGGAAGATCAGTCTCCAAGACAGTGATTTGGTACAGCCTTTGGACAAGGCTACTCAGACAGTTCAGATGATCTTCAGTCCTAACCACAGTTCCAACCACAGTGACATTTAGAGCTACAGTTAGGGCAGTAGTGAAAGATCACTCCACAGTTAGGAAGGAGAGTGGCAGCTAGCACTCTCCAAGAAGACCTAGCAGATGATTAAATAAGTTGTACAAAGTTCAGAGGCAGTTGAGAGGAGGCCTCCCAAGGCCAAGTCGATAGTTTCCATTCCAATTTCTCTGTTACCACTTATTTTTCTTTTCTTTCTTCTGTTGTAGTGCCAGATGAACACATTTCCTTTTTTTCTTTCACTTGTACTAGAGAAATGTGTGAAAGAGAAAATTGGTTGTAACCTCAAAAGGGAAGACAAGCCCTCCTTCCAGCACTTACATTGAAGGACCTCATTCTCTCTTCTATTGATGATTAATCAATAAAAGAAAAAGATGATGATTTTCAGTTACGTTGACTCTTTTACTTCTTCTAGCTCTACTATCTTTGTAGTGATAACTCATGAAGAATTATGATCTCTCTATCTCATCCCATGGGTGGAGAGATTTTTTCTTTTGAACTAAAATCTATTTCAAATTAAAATAGATTTAGAAGTTATAATTTTCTTCATTATCTTATAATTCTCTATCTCATAGATAACTATAATATATTGATGAATAAAACTTCATAATTTTCTTAATCAAGTTGTTCATTTTTACCAGATGATCGAATTCGTTTTATAGATCCTTTTTCCTTATATAAGAGAAGTAAGTTTCTTCTTTTGTATTTAGAGGACGATCTTATAACTGAGAAAAAAAAATTTAGAGGTTTGGAAAGGAAGTCAATTACAAAAGATGAAAAGATGCATAAAGTGCGTCAAAATTAAAAGATACACAAAGTGTATCAAATAAATAAGAATTATGCAAAGTGCACTAAAGTTGAGAAAGTGGCTCAAAGAGCCCAAAATTGATAGGTAAATGGATTTCCTTTCTTGTAAATCTCTAAATCTTAGAAAATTCATAGACCCTTTTGACATTTTTGATACTTAACTTTGAAAGTTATGATTTTGGATTCATCACTATGCAATGATATCTTATCGAATATAGAAGTATGTTTTCGTACAAGAAAAATGAGAAAAATTATTTTCTTTTTCTAATTTAAATCCCTTTTTGGATTAGATTTTAATTCAATAAAGAAAAATACTCATATAAAAGAGATAGCACGATTCAGCTAGTATGGAGCTTGAGTTAAGTTAGTAAATTTAAGTTGAGGTTCTTTCTGAGATTGGATAGAGTCAAAATGCTAAATCCTTCTGGAATATGTTCCCGATGGTCATTTTTTACTAGAGTCCATATAACCAAATTGCTCATTATAGGTTTTAGCACCCCCAGTTTCACTTGCCACCCCAAGTGTGGTCTGGGATATCAAAACCAATGACTAAAGTATACTTTTAAGATGTGATACTAGGTCCACACCTTCCTGCGTTTCTTAGGTTCGATGATATTGAGCCTCTACTAAAATGTGAATTACTTCCTCCTGTCAGTCCTGCTTTGATACTTGTAGCCCCCAATCCATTCATATGAGTTGAATGTGATCGGGGATGTCAATATCATTAGTTTAGAGTCTCTAGAGATGTGATACCGGGTTCATGCCCACCTATGTCAGTCAGATGGAGTGATAGTGATCCACTATTCTTATGTAACTATCTTCTTCCTATAAATCATACTCTGATAGTTGTAGCCCCTAGTCCATTCACATGAGTTGAATATGATCGGGGATGTCAAAATCATTAGTTTAAACTCTCTAGAGATGTGATACTGGGTTCACACCCTCCTATGATGGTCAAGTATGGTGATAGAGATCCACTATCCCTATTTGAGTTTCTTCCTCCAGCCGGTTCTGATCTGATAGTTGTAGCCCCCAATCCATTCATATGAGTTGAATGTGATGAGGGATGTCAGAGTCTTTAGTTTAGACCCTTTTTGAGGTAGGATATTGGGTCCATACCGCCATATGTTGGTCAGGAGTGGTAATGTTGATCCCCTACCCTAATTTGATTATACTTCTATATTAATTTTGCCATGATTGTGCTCCCCAGTTCGTTCACATGAGTGAAATATGGTATGGGTTATCAAAACCAAGGGTCACTTATTTATAAGATCTTGTGTAGTCTTTCTCCCCATTTTTGTTCATGTGCAAACATGGTCTTGAATATCAAAACCAATCACAATTCCCTCTCTTTGTATTCCAATCATTAGAGGATATTCTTATACTAGGAGTAACTCATGGATATGGTAAACGTTCCCTCTACTATGTGTTACCTTCGACGGTATGGGATATTCTAAATCTATAATTATGAACACATAAAAGAAATTAAAAAAATACATATGATAAAGAAGAGAGAAGCTTTAGTAGAGCAAAGCCGGTTGCCCTTGTCATGGGAGGAACTTGGTAATACTCTCTAAAAGCACAAAAGCCTCAAAGGTCCTTCTTTCATCTCTTTCGAAGCATCTTGATGTCTACTTCAAGGATGAATATAAACCTATATGGTTATAGCCTTTTATGATTTTGATTTTCTTTGTTGGTGATGTAGTGCATCATGTCCTAGATGGCGACAGTACTATCTTGTGGGATTAGATTTTTCCAAGGAAAGATCAAACCCTTTTTCCCTCTTTCAGTAACCCACTCTTCTATTCATGCATTGCTCTGAGCTGCCAGAGTACTCCTATGGATGAGCTAGAGTTGCTTTCACTCCTCATAGGGTTCTACCTGGTTAGGGTAGGTGTTACCACTGTGATCCTCTGATGTGTTATCAATCCTATTCATAATTATTAGCCTCAATAGTGAGTGTGCCTCCTTACCACCTAGAGTTGCCTCCATAGTTGTGATGTAGTACATCCTATCTCAAATGTTAGCATCACATTCTTAGGGGCTTTGATTTTTTGGCAGAAGATCAGCCCCTTAGTTTCTTTCACCAACCTACTTCAATATTCGTACCCTACTCTTAACTGCTAGAGTAGTCCTATGAAGTGTAGTAGTGTTGCTTTTACTTCCCACAGGGTCTCACCAATTTGTGTGGGTGTTACTCTAGTGTTCCTTTGATGATTATTCAATCTTATTCATGATTACTATCCTCAGGTAGTGAGTGTGTTCCCTTACTATCTAAACTTGTCTTCCTATGTGTGATGTAATATGTCATGTCCTGGATATTAATATCACTATTTTGAGAACTTTAATTTTTTAGTATAAGATCAGTTTTCCTACTCCTTTTTATGACATATCTTACCATTCATACATTAGGCTCAGTTGTCAGATTAGTCTTATGAATGTATTGAGGTCACTTCCACTTCCCATAGGGTCCCACTAGTTTGTGTGGGTGTTACCATTATGAGCTTTGTCCTACTCAGAGTTGTCATCCTTAGTAGCAAGTGTGTTCTCTCGCTACTTTGGTTCTTTTTCTCTTACTTGGTGATATTGGGCATCGTGCCTTAGGTGCCACCATCACCTTTTTCTCGAGCTTTGATTTTCTACTAGAAAGTTAGCTCTTTAGTTCCTTATACAACTTATTTTCCCATTGAGACTCGACTCCTAGCTGCCGTAGAGGTCCTTTGGATGTGTTGATTTTGATTCTACTCCTTACATGGTCCCCATCAGTTAGTATGGGCTTACCACTGTAGCCTTCTTAATGGTTATTTTTATAAGGCTTAGTCCTACTTTTTGTAGCAGAGGTTCCCCCTCGCTACTTCAATTCTTTTCACTCCCTTGGAATGAGATTACCCCTTTGCACACTCTACTAGGAGTGTATTTCTTCCAGCTTTCTTGGGAAACATCATTATGATGTCTTCCTCCCCTTTTATGTAGGGTTAGGATTCCCTAAGAGAGCCTGATGGTATTTGGAAACTCATGGCCACGAGGATTTGTCCTCTACCATGTGGTTACCAAAACCCTAGCTTAGGATTCCTTAGGTGGCTCTACCCTTAAAATTTTTCTATATACCTTTCCTTGCTCCCTCATATCCCTACACAGATCTGTGTCAGGCTGATGTTGAGATAACTTCTCCAAGGAGTGGACGTAGGTCTAGTCGACCGAACCACTATAAATCTTGTGTTCTTATTTTTGCTTCCGCACTTTTAAATTCCGCATTTGGTTTGGTGGTGTGATTTGGTTTGTGAATTTATTTCTTTGTCTCAAGAATTTTTAAAATACCAATTCACCCCCCATCTTGGTTAGCTTGAGACTAAGTTCATAGGGCTTAACATCCCGAACGAACTTTCAATTTTTACCTCCTATCCTAATATTTTGATACTAATAGACAGTTAGTTGGCTTTACTTACTTGGTAGAAAGGGCCTAACATAGCACCTGACAGGTACTCCTCACCACTCTTTTTTTTCTGATTGTCCTGTTGTGATCAGACAGGCACCAGAGTCTGACTCTTTATTCACTCAGTTAAAATGACTGAGTGAGTATTGAGCCCTTCTTTATTTGTAAGGCCGAGCTAGTTAAACAGATGTTGAAGCTTACCTGGTTAAGAGAAGCTTGACCATAGCACCTGGAAGGCGTTCCTTACCACCCCTCTTTACTCCGGATGTCATGTTAAAGACTAAGCAGGCTTCCATTTTCGTGGCTCATGAGCTTCTTGCTGATGTCAGGAAGAAGTAGTGAGTCACCCCAATCCACTATTCCAAAAGGATCTGAGGAGCGGGATCCTTTTCACCGTCTACCCCAATGTCTAAATGCGGTCAGACTGGTAGTAGGTTTTACTTACCCGTTGAGAGAGCCTGATAGAGTCCCTAGGAGGTAGTCCTCAACACCCCTTTACTTTGGATGTCCTGTTAAAGACTAAGCAGGCTTCTATTTTTGTGGCTCATGAGCTTCTTGTTGAGGTCAGACAGAAGTAGTAAGTCTGGGAATCAACTGTTCTGAAAGGAGCGGGAGGAGCGAGATCCTTTTCACCTTATACCCTGCTGTCCAGATACGATCAGACTGGTAGTTGATTTTACTTACCCGTTGAGCGAGCCCGATAGAGTCCCTGAGAGGCAGTCATCATCACCTCTTTATTCTGGATGTCCCATTAAAGACTAAGCAGGCTTCCATTTTCATGACTCATGAGCTTCTTGTTGAGGTCAGGCAAAAGTAGTGAGTCACCCCAATCCACTGTTCTGAAAGGATCAAGAGGAGCGGGATCCTTTTCACCTTCTACCCCGCTGTCCAAATACAATCAGACTGGTGGTTGGTTTTACTTACCTAGTTTAGTGAGCCCGACAGAGTCCCTGGGGGGCATTCCTCAATGCCTCTTTTACTTTGGATGTCCTGTTAAAGAATAGGCAGGCTTCCATTTTATGTCTACTTTACTTTTGCTGGGATCATGCAGAAGTATTGAGTCACCCCAATCCACTATTCTGAAAGGATCAGGAGGAGATGGGATCTTTTTCTCCTTCTACCCTGCTATTTCGATACGGTCAGGTAGGTAGCTGATTTTTACTTACTTGATAGAGAGGGCCTGACAGAGCACCTGACAGGTACTCCTCACCACCTTTTTCCCTGAGTGTCCTGTTGTGATCAGTCAGGCATCAGATTTTGTGATTCCTTTATTTACTACTTTAATTTGGTTAGGCAAATACTGAGTTACCCTAATCCACTATTCTGAGATGAGCAAGAGGAGACGAGGCCCCCTTCACCTTCTATTCTGCTGTTTCAATATGATCAGACAGATAATCGGTCTACTTTTATTGCCTCACTTTTAGTTCTTCCCTTGGCTCTGCCCCTGCTACAAGGTAAGGCTAGGGAAGAACCCCCTTACTTTTTCACCCTCGTTGTGACCTTTACCCTTATTTCCCTCTTTAGCTCTGCCCTCACTATAGGGTAAGGATAGGGGAGAATCCCTTTACCTCTTTTTCGCCCTTGTGGTGATCTTTATCTTGGTTCTTTCATTGGCTCTGCCCTTCCTAAAGGGTAAGGCCAGGAGAGGGCGCTACTACTTGTTCATCGTTTTTGGTGATACCTTACTTGTGCATTGCTTTTCTTCCCTCTCTTCTAGACTCTGCCCTCGCTATAGGGTAAGGCCATGAGAAGAGCTCTCCACCTTGCTTTCACCTTTTTGATGCTCTTACACTCATCTTCTTCACTCTACTTTATTTGGCATAGTCGGTCAATGCCAACACGAGAGGTTCATTAGTTGTTCCTCGCTCCTGTTGGGGGCCATTTGTTGACCTCGATTTTTATTCGAGTGTCATTGAGGGCCTTTGATTGATTTAATTAAGCTCCATCGGGTTCAATTCGAGCACGAATCACCTCGAGTTGAGTCAAATTAGGCTCGATCGGGTTTGATTAAGCTCGATTAGTCCACCTTGGCCACGTCGAGTTTGTTATGATTCGAGCCGTCATTTTATTTAAATTTAATTGGGTTAATATGAGCAAATCAAATTGAATCCCAAATTGACTCGAATCAAATCTAATTTTGAGCTTAATTTTAATTTGATGTGCTTAATTTAATTTTTTCCCTTCTCATGAGCTTAAATTTATTATTAAAACAAGCAATAAAATCGACGTCTAAATCATCTCAATTCCCTTCTAATTAGCCTTAGGATGAATCCTAGCCATAAATCTAAGGTCTTGATCATTTAAATACTCTTTTAGGGCTTCATGAGAGGAGGCTCTTGCTTGGATTCTCTTCATAGCCGCTCTCAACCTAAACTTTTTGGTGTGAGAGCTCTTATAACTTCTCCCCACATTCTTCCACTCAAATCCATTGGTCAAATCCCGCCGACGAGATCAAGGCTAGATTCGTCCCAGACCTCGATCTGATTGATCCAGAGCTTGTTTGATCATGATTTCAACTAGAGAAATATACGAGGACAATCTACAAGCTCAACCGTATAACGAATTTGAAGATCCCACGTTGAGATTCCTCAAAACTTTAGATCTCGGTCACTATAGTTAGATCTATATAGCTTTTTAATAAGTGCTTTTTAGAGCTTTTAAATATCACCCCATGCTTTCTATTCATGATGCTAATCTATGTTTAAAATTTTATTAAATTTGGATGTCTCGATCGAGAGAATGAATTTTTTTTTTCTTTTCTTTTCTTTGTTTAAAAAAAAGATTAAAAATGAATTAAAAATTATTTTAAAGTCTAAAACAAAAACATATTATGTATCATTTTCTTCATTATTTTACCCTCTTTATTTTAAAATTAAAATTTTTATGTCATATATATTTTAAATTATTTAATTAAACCTAGTTTAAGAATTTAATCAATATTTGAATTAATATTATATTAAATATTTTTATAAAAATAAAATATTTTTCATTAATATTTTTAAATAATTATTTGAAAATAAAATTTTATTTATGGTATATTATATATCATTTAGATAAGTTCTACTATTCAATCTTTAAATATTCATTTAATATTAATATTTATTAATTACTTTTAACATAATAATAATAAATGCTTTTTTATGTTAAGTTATTTTTAAAATCAGAAAATCTTTTTTAGTATTATTATTATTTTTTTTAAATAATATTAATTATGTTTAATATTATTATATTTAAAGTAATTCTTAATTAGGTAGTAATTAAATGTTAAATTATTAATTAATAATTAATTTAAATAATTTCTAAATTTATAAAATATTTTTATTAATTATTTTAAGAATATGATAATTTATTTATTATATAATTTACGATTTATAAATACTTTCCTATTTTAATTATTTCAAATATTTAATTACTAAATTTCCTAATTAATAATTAATTTAAAATCTAAATACTTTTCAAATTCATAAAAAATTACTTTATTAAATTAATTTCAAAATCAGATATTTTTTTAGTACTTATTTTCATTTTTTTTATTTAATAAATATTTCTATTTCAAATATTTCTTAATTATTAATTACTTAAATTACTTAATTAATAATCAATTTAGTTAAAATTTAATTATTTTCAAACTTATAAAATTATTTCCCTTAATTATGCTAAATATCAGAGTATTATTATCATTTATTATTATTAATTTATTTATTTTTAAATGTTTCCTATTTAAAATACTTTCTTTAGATTATTAATTACCTAAATTATCTAATTGATGATTAATTGATTTAAAACTTATTTATTTTTCAAATCTATAAATTAAAATTATTTTTATTAAATCATTATAAAAATTAAATATAATTTTGTCATTTATTTTTTTATTTAAATAATTATATTCTTATTTTAAAATATGTTTCTTTAATCATTAATTATATAGATTATTTAATATAATTAATAATTCAAAATTACTTCTTTATAATATGAAATTATTTATTAATTATTAATTCAACTTATACTTAATTTAATATTTTTATATTTTTTTTTATTTAAAAATTTTAATATTTTAAAATTATAAAAATTCATAACTATTTTATTTTAAATGAATTTTCACGTACAATACCTTATACTTTTAGAAAAATATGTATTTAATTTAAAATATTTTTAGAAATTAAAAAAATTTAGTTTTATATTGTATTGTTTAATTATATAACTATTTAAATAATATTTAAAAAATTAATATTCTAGATTATTTTAAAATTATAAAATTATTTCAAATCCCTTTTTAACCTCCTTGGGTGACCAGTAATCTCTCTTATATTTTGTATTTATTATGAATTGATCTATTTTAATTAAATCATTTTCCAAAAATTATATATTTATAGTTATTTTAAGTATTTCAAATTACCATATATATGTTATATTCCTAATTTTGGAGATCCACTATTTAAGAAATTTTAAATATATGTATTCATATTAGAGGCAATCATGGGAGAGTGGATTAGTGAATGGTTGAGTCTCAATCATTCACTAATCCCTTCATTAGGTGCATTTACTTTTTTTTATATAGTTACATGTATATGATGCACCACCACTTAGTTTAGGTTCTCCTAGATCTAAGAATATGGTACATTTATTTTTTGTGTACTCCATGCATTGTTACCTGAGGGTTAGATAAAATTTCACTTCAAACTCCTATAATATAGTACACCCTAGGACAATAACTAAGGACCAGTCTAGTCAAATTTAGAAAAATTCTAGGAGATAGGATAGATCACAGATTGACATGAAAACTTCAACACTAAACTTAGTGACATCCTAACCTCTTAAATTTTTATAGAATTTTAGGAGTTCTAGATCCCTTAATTAACCAACCCTAATTTACCATTAAATAGAGCCCAATACCTTATAAAAATCTCAATAAATCATTTTAACTCAAAAAAAATACCTACCATACCTCAAACTGTTCATAACTGATCTTTAACCTTAGATAAATAGGGAACCTTAGTTTGACCCTATTTTGACCCTTAATTTTAACTTTAATAAAAATTAACTTTTTGCATCTAATATAAATTATTAAAAATTAAAAAATTTAAATTTTCCCCAAACACTTGGAAACGACTTTCTAAGATTATTCCTAACCTTTGGGGGTAATTCAATTATTTTGGAGTTGGTTGGATCAAAATCATAAAATTCCCCTTATTAGATAATTTAGATATTCCCATAAATACCCAAACTTTAAGAATTCAAATAATTGTATTAAATTTCAAATAGGCAAACTCACTTTCATTCAACTTAATAGTAGGGTCCAGTATTATTAAAAATATTAAGATTCTAGAAACTACTCTTAAATTAGAAAAGTCAACTTTTTCGGTCAACCTCAGCAACTATAGTCTAAGGCCCAAAACTTGGAAAATTCATATCTCTTGCATAGGAAGCTTCAAATCCAGCGTACTATATGTCTAACTACTCACCTTAAGGTTTAGTATTTTTACAAATGTTAGGAGCCCCAAACCTAGCCTTTTTCTTATAGTGACCTTTTGACCCCCTCAACCTAGTACCAGGAGGATCTGGGACTTCCAAATTGACAATATAATTTGAACTTCAAATATCATTACCCTCAGTATTTAAAATGAACCAAGAAATTAAATAAACTAAAATGGATCCTAATTCATTAATATTTAAACTTTAACTAAAATTTCATTTTTTTGCCTTCAACAAATCTGAACTCTATGCAACTTTAACTAACTACCAAAACTAGGAGCTATCCCAACCACACAGGCCTTTACGCACATATAGAATTATTTTCTAGGGATTCTAGACTTAAGCTAGGTTGGTGTTTCCTTTTCTACTATGTGCCAGGATTTTTGTAGTTTTCATTGCATGCCGTGATGAAATTGTTGGTGTATTTGCTTACTTTCCTGCACTCTGTGAATTGATGTGATGTGCGTTTAGATCTATCCTTAGGTTAGGAAACGACATATATATATATTATTTCTACTTGCAGGTGGCCATGCTCACTGTAATGCTAAATAAAATGGTGGGGCAACTATCATGATTTCTAATAGTGTTTTGTGCAGATGCTTGCTCAGCCCCCCTAAATAAATGAGGGCTAATATCATTAAATAATAACTGCTACAGGTGCTCCAGAACCTGCTTAGCCCTCAATAATTAAGAGCATGGCCAAGTGTGACTGTGATGTGCATTTTTTTTATATAACTGCTTGTGATATATCAACTGCTTAAGATTTCGATTAGGATAACCTTGTAGGTAACTTTAGATTTATTTCTTTTCAATTATGTAATATTTGTAATATTTGTGAAGATTGTGAAAGTGTCTTTGAGTTTGGATATTCTTATCCAACTTGAATTCCAAAGAAGAAGACTCCTCAAGGGAGAGTCTTCTTCCATTTGGAAGATCAAGTTTGGATGGCTTTAGATATCAAAGAGAAAAGGCAATACCCTTTACAGGGGAATTGTCTCTTCTTTTGGATATTCAAGCCACGACGAATCCAAGGAGTCCAAGGTGGAAAGATCCAAGGAGTCCAAGAAGGATAGATCCAAGGAGTCCAAGGAGGAGAGATCCAAGGAGTTGTGACCTCATTCTGTATGAGGTCACTAAGTACCCTTTTAGACTCCAAACCTTAGGATCTACCTCTAGACCTAGGATTCTTCTAGATCAACCTAAACTCTAGGATTCTCCTAGATCCAGACCCTAGGATCTACTCTAGACCATAGGATTCTTCCAGATCAACCTAAACTCTAGGATTCTCCTTGATCCAAATCTTAGGATCTATTTTAGGTCCTAGGATCCTTCTAGACCCCAGACCTTATGATATATTCTAGGTCCTAGGATCCTTCTAGATTCCAAACTTTAAGATCTATCCAGATCCTAGAACCCTTCTAGATTTTAGATCTTAGAATCCCTCCAGACTCTAGGAACAATCTATATTCAAATCAATCTATATATCTAATCAATTCAAATCATAAATAAATCTAGACTTCAATCAATTGAATTTTCAAATCAAATCTAGACTTTAAATCTTTCAAGACTTTAAACCCATCCTGATCCTAAATCTAGTTCAAAACTTAATTATGCTTCTATCAAACTTTCATCCTATCCTATCATTCATAATCCTATCAAGTGGTTATAGATGATATGGATAATTCAAATCCACTCATTCAAGCTCAAAACTCACTCCAAACCCAGAAATCCAGACCAAAACCCTAAGTCCTAAGGTCTTATCCTAAAAGTCATTTCAAGAATTTTTCAAACACTTCAAAACCCAGTCAAACATCCTCTGATTCAAAGTCTATCAATTTTATGTTGATATGACATGTCTCTAGAGGCAACCCTCCATATTTGAGCTCATTCGTAGGACTCAAACCCCATAAACTTAATTCAACTCCAAAGGTTGTAAAACCTTTAAATATTTACAATCAATGCCACTGGGCTTTTCACCTAGTGAAATTTGACTTTGGAGCCCCCTCTAAATCTTTTGATCACTCCTAATACCTTGATATTGACTTGTTAAGCAATAATCTCCATCTTTTTAGATTCAATTTGACCCATAATTGACTTGAGACCAAAATGACCAAAATGCTCTTAAAGGGGGATCTTTGGACTTTTGGCCTAAACTCAACTTGATTTGACTTATCAACCTTTGAAATCTTCTCTAAATGTCATTCTAATGGATCCTAAATAACTTTAGAAACACATTGAACCTAAACTTACTCTTTGGTTTGACCTGGTTGACCAAGTAAACCATGGTTGACCAAAATGCCCTAAATGCATTTAAACATCCATTCTCAACCCAAATGACCAACCCAATGCATGGGATCACTTCCATTGATCTCAAAACACTCATTGAACTTGTTTGAACCAAATTTGACTCATGTTTTGACCAGGTTGACCAAGTCAACCATGGTTTACCAAATCAACCCTTAACCTACAACTTGTCAAATTCAATCATTCAACCCATTTCAATCAAATCAACCCTTCAAATTTATTTAATTGGACACCCTTCACATGCCCATAGACTTTCAAGTCAATCCTCATCTTGGGTTGACTTGGTCAACTCATTTGGAGATGTTAAAATCCTCTCCAACTTCATGTATTTGCTCAAAACTTTAAATCCTTGATCTCAAACTCATGGCCACATCACCAAGCCACCTTGGTAATCCATGGCTTAGTCTAGAACCTGCTCAAACATGATGTGATGTGACACATTTGCTCCCCTAATAGAGCTTAAACCAGTCCCTTAAATAAGGCTTGGCATTGGTTCATCCAAATGGGGAAAAAGGTGTGGTCCCCTCTTCCCATGGACCAAGAGAAGTCACACTCACCACCAACCCTATTTCCTAGCTTTGGGAAGCATAGGAGACACTTGGCACTCATCCAAAACAACTCAAAATCAAATCTCAACCATCCAATCCAAAAGCCAAAGGTAAAGTGGGGGAAAACTTGACCTAAAGGTGGCTTCTTCATCATTCCTCTCATATCATCTAAGTCCAAAAAATTCCAGCAGTCCTCAACCTTCCAAGAGCTCCTCCCACACATTCCAGTACTCCTCAAGGCCTTCCCAAGCTTTTCCCAACCATTTCCAAGCCTCAAATCACTATTTTAGTGAGGAGAGAGCATTCTAGAGAGAGAAAGATGAGTTTCAATTACAACTTTCGATCCGACGTGAACCAGCTCTTGTTGTCTTCATCAAAGTTATAGAGGATCACTGCAGCTTTCAAACGATCCAAGATCGTAAAAATCCGATGGTTGGATTGTAAGTTATGCTCATTTAAAGTTTAAATTTCAATTTGAAACTGTAGCGATTTTTCAATGAATGGAGCCTCCAAACTCCAGGCATTGCAAGATCATATTGCCCTCTAGTTACAGTTCAAATTTCGTATAATTTTGTCAAGTATTTTGAAAGATATGAGTGTTTAAAGATTTCTATTCAAAATGAACTGGAGAATATCTGGACCGTCCGATCAAAGATCAGACGGCTCAGATTTAGGTATACCGCGCGACTTCCTCCAAGGTTGGAACGTGGGTCATCCCACGGTTTGGGAGGATGACATGGCGTCAAGCCACGCCGCCACGTCACGTCAGCTGATTTGACCCAAATCTGAATAAAAAATACTTTAAATGCTCCAAATCTTCTAAAATTCACAGAAATCGAGTTCTTCACCAAATGGGGCGTTCTTGGGCTTGTTGGAAAGATAATCTAATGTAGTACTTATTAAAATTAAAATTATATTATTTTGATTTCTGTGTTGTGATATATTTGAGTTTATTTGAATTTCATTTTTTGTAATTTTCTCACAATCCAGTGATCAAATGAAGTCCAAATTTTGGTGGATGATTTTTGGGTATCTTAGGCATGTTCAGTATTTTGTTAGGGTCAGATACTAAGTAAATTATTGTGATGTGAATTTTTAAGCTAAAGGGTTCATTTTGGACCCACAACTTTGAAAATTCATCACTCCTTAGGGTTTTAGTATTTTGTTGTGAGATTTCTGTGGTATGATTACCTGTATGTCAGGGTTAGGCACACCAAATTTCAATCCTATTTAAATAGTAGAGACACCTAGGAAAAATAATTAGGAAAATATCTAGAAAACTTAGAAAATTCTTAGGGCATTGTACTCTCACCCAATAGGGGTGAAACTTGAACATCGTAAATTTAGTAACATCAGGTATCCCAGGTTAAAATTTAATTGAATTTGGAGGTCATTAGATTAGAAAATTGAGCATGTCAAATTTCAGCCCCTTTAATGACTTAGAAAATTCAATAAATCATCATAAATTTATATTAATTCCAAAAGATACCCATAATACCTCTAATAAACTATATTGCAACTCTTAATCATTAAAAATTAAAATTCCTTTAATTTGACATTAAAATCCACTTTAATTTAATTTTAATCAACATTAATATTAAATCAATGTTAATTAATTAAAAATTATTAAAAATTCCAAAAAATATTTAAACACTTGCTAATCTCTCCTTAGATCATTTTTGATCTTTTGAGTTGATTTCAAGAAGTTTGGGACTCATTTGAGTTCAAATCATTAAAAAGGCCCTTAATTAAAATAATTAAATAATTCCAATAAATACCCAAACTTTCAAAATTCATAACTAATTATAAAAAATTCTAAATCAATAAAACTTAGTGGCTAATGACTCTAATTAAAATCTAGTATTTTCCAAAAATTTCAAACCCCCAAAATCTGGTCAAAGTAAAAAAAGTCAACATTTTGGTCAACTCTAGGTCAAAACTTCAATAAATCATAACTTTTGATAGAAAACTCCAAATTAAGTGTGCCACCTGTCTAACGACTCATAATAACATCTAATATTTGTTAAAAATCTGAAGCTCTTAATGTTAACTCTAATTTTAAAAATCAAATTTTGGCCCCTTAGTTAACATATTTGGATAATCTCTTAAAACCCATTAACCCTTTCAAACTCCATAATCTTCTAAGTAGGTTAATAAAATTCTCAACCATTTATTTAAAATCAGTAATCAACTCTCCTTAATATTAATTCACTTCTTTTAATTCCAACCAATTTAAATTAACTTAATTAACCCCGATTACTACTTGCTAACCCAGGCCTACGAGGCTATTAGCTTAGCCCCAAGGTAGGTGAAATAAACTTCACGGCCTTGATGTGAAACAAATGTAGTAATCAATTAACTCTTAAAATATATTTAACTAAAATTCTTAATATATTAATATTTAAACCTTAACATAAATCCCCCTTTTAAGCTTTAACAAGCTCAGAATTTTAGACAACTTTAACTAATCACCCACTTTAGGATCTACCCCAGCCACACGACCTTTTACACACATTTTAGATGGTTTATTAGAAAAACCAACTCTAGATCTAGGTTAGGCCGGTGTTTACTTTACTGCTGTGTGCTATATTTTTCATGATTCTACTGCATGTTGTGGATGAATTTGCTGTGCTGTGTCTGTTTACTTTTTCTGCACTCTATGAATGGTTGATGTGTTTGGTGACTAGATTACCCTTAAGTTAGGTATGATATGGATGTTCACACAGTTTTCTATAGGTGGCCACGCTCATGTAGGGCAATAAAAAAAAGGAGGCTAAATTAATAAAAAAAATCAATTATTATAAATGCTTGCACAGGTGCTTCAGCTGCTAAAGCCCCCAAATAACAAAAAGAGCGTGGCCAGTGTGTTTATTTATTTTTCTACACATATATAACTGCTTGGAAATATATTCTGATTTATTAACTGTTTAGGATAACCCTGCAGGAGAGTCTAAAATTTTGATTTTATACAAATATAATTTGAGCAAGTGTAAAGTGTTGTGAAAGTGGAGTTTTGAATTGGGATACATATGTCTAAAGCTTGGACTACAAAGAGAAAAGGACACCCCTTAGGGGAGTAGCCATTTTCTATTTGGAGATCCAAATTTGGATCACTTTTTTCCTACCCAAAGAGGAAAGAGTGGCCTTCCCCTCAAAGGAAGTGCCCTCTTATCCATTTGGGTAGCCTACTATGAAGAATCCAAGGAGCCCGAAGGAGACCGAGATTGAAGAATTGAAAACAGAAAGTATCCCATTTAAAATCACTTGCGTCTCTACTAGGTTTAGAATCTGGGCTATTGTCAGTGGTGCCCGGCCACTTTATTTTCTGGAAATTCTAGTTTCTAATAAGGAAGGCAACTTTGTCTATGGACTTTATTAATTGATTCATTTATATTTAATATTTCTGATGTGATTGCCTTTAGGGTTGCCTGTTTTTCTTAGTTTTTTGGTATTTGTGTGCCGCTTTTATTTTCGCTTGGATACATGAGACTCGTAAGGGTGTGAAAGTTTTATACTCATAACCTTAAAGTTTAAAATTTTAGTGAGTCTAAATAACATAGAAAGATAACGAATTTAGGGAACTAGCTGGGGATCGACCCCGGAGTCCCATGCATATTTTTGCATTACTCTTTCCTTGCTTTAGACCCTTCCCCACCTGCGGGTAGAGTCCGGATAGTCTAACCTATGAGGACGAGGTGCCGGACCTGGGGAAGTTTAGTCTTCTAAAAAATTATTTTCTAAGCCTGTTTTTAAAAAGTTCAAGCATATCTAATTTGAAGTTGTCGACCAGCACGCATTGCATTAGAAATAAATTAAAAGAGTCAAAATTTTAATTGCATTAGTCCTTAGCATTTTGCACCCAGCATAAGTCAAAGGGGCCAATTAGGGAATCCTTAGATGTTGGCCCTGACTCTCCAAAATCATTAAATAAAATGTTCTTACCACTCTTTCATAAAAAGACCGGACTAATCTATTTTAAATCGATTAGGTGGTTAGCTGGCTCTCCAATCGAGGCTGGGGTAAGTCCAGGTTCTGCACTACATTAGTTAGGTTCAGACGACTATGGTCCAGTGTCCAAATTAGATTTAGGATCCGGGGTAGATCTTTGATTATAAGACCCCAAACTTTGGAAATATAATCCCAAATTTCTAATAAAATGTCTAACTTTAATTAAATAGCATTCCAATCCAAAATATAAAGCCCAACATTTAATTTAAGTTGGGACACTTCCAGATGGTTCTGGAATCTCAAAGTGTCCCCTACTTCTCTTCCTTTGATTCTGTTAATAACTGCTCCATTTTGACCCATTCCCTTTTGAACTTCCAAAATTTGCCTCTTTTTTTTATATCACTCCTAAAAAATCTGACAAAATTTTGCCACTATTTTAATCGAGAGTTTTCATAGGAGATTTTGTCTCCCTACGTTGTAATTAACTACGAGGGCTTGCACTCGTATGAGATTTAGAACCATGCACACCTAATTTAAAAAATTGATTTTTCAAAATCCAATTGGATTTCTTTGAGAAAACTTAAAATACTAGTGATCGTTATTATAATAATCAAAGAATTATCATCGAGTGATGTTTTCTCTCTTCGGGGAGATACACCTTTCTTTGATAAGACTTTGGATGTGAAATTAACGATCACACTTCTTGAATATTATAGCTGGATATTTAGTAGAACCTCATTTTGACCCTTCGGGGCCATATGAAATTCTCTTTAGTATCCGATCACGATATTCAAGATGAATTTCATAATTCTAAATCTGAATACCATTATGAAATTTTATTTTCACCTCTCGAGATGATATACCTTTTTCTAACGAGATAATTTGATTTTAGAATTGAATTTGAAGTCCCAAAGAAAACCAAATTTTTTTAAAACCTGTTTTCAAAATTCCACTAACATGAGTCCAATGAGAAGAAGCCCAAAAGACTGAAGAATTGAAGACCAATATCCCACTCAAAGTCATTTACGTTAGTTATAGGCTTAGAAATCCGGATTGTTGGCAGTGGTGTCTGGCCATTTTACTTTCTACATACACTGGGTTGTAATTAAAGGGTAGTTGGCATATGAACATTTATTTGATTAGTTTGATTATTTATGATGTATTTTATTTTATGATGTGTGCCTTTAGGTTGCCTGTTTTTCATAGTTTATTGGCGATCTGTATGTCATTTTTGTTTTCACTTGGATCTCGTTATGCTCTATAAGGATTAAAATATTTTCTACTCATAATTAATACTTAAAATTCTAAGTTTAAAAAATATAGAAACTTAACGAATCTAGATAATTGCCAGAATTGTCTGGGGTCACATGCATAATATTGCATTCTTTTTTCTCCTTCTAATAAGACACCTCCCTGCCTGCGGGTAGAGTCCGAATAATCTGACCTATGAGGATGAAGTGTCGGACCTAGGGAGGCCCAGTCTTTTCTAAAAATTATTTTATATTAAGCATTTTTTTAAAATATATAGCATTCATGATTTGAGATCTTCAACTAGCATGCATTGCATTAGAAACTAATTAAAATAAAATTTTAATTGCATTAGTTAGGAGCATCTACCAACATAAGTCCGGGACCAATTAGGAAACTTTCTAGATGTCTGTCCTATTTCTAAAAACTATACTACCCACCAATCTCTCATAATTGACTTAATAGCAAGTTTTTAAAGAGATTGGGTGATTAGCTTGCTCCCCAATCCAGGCGTGGGTAAGTCCAGGTTTTACATTGTATTAGCTAGGACACGGGTGTTAGTGTGTGTAGAACACTAAACCCAACTTAGATTTAAGATTCGAGGTTACTACATTCAATCTTGTAGTATGTCTAAATAGTGGGTAGTTCTCTTTCCTTCATGGACTATAAATCCTACTTATATACGTCACAGGATGGCGTCACTTCCATCCTTATCTCATGTATGTAATAGAGCGCTTGATTTATTTTCTCAAGTTTTCTCCTTAGTACCCTAGACCCTCTGAATGCTAGTGTGAACCACGTATCACGACCCAACCCGACCGAAAGGAATCCCTTCGCGTCGGGCCGCGATGGAATTGAAATTCAGGATCTAGCTTTGGAATTTGCTTTAGATTTTTTTCCAAATATCAAACTTATAGAAAA
Organism: Dendrobium catenatum; assembly: GCF_001605985.2. NCBI lineage: Eukaryota > Viridiplantae > Streptophyta > Magnoliopsida > Asparagales > Orchidaceae > Dendrobium > Dendrobium catenatum. The sequence continues at coordinate 1,039,236 of NW_021319930.1, forward strand.
TACAGAGCTACTATAACATCAAATATACATAACAATATACAGAAAAGTTCATCTATATTTTCTTCATTCATCAAAATAATCATATACAATACAGTGCATGGCTACAGATAGAATAAATAGAATAGAAAAGCCATGACTGTACAAAAATCAAAAGTACAAAATGTATAATCACTGATCAGACACTAAACAGCTAGTCCAAGACTTTCTTCCCTTTCCCAGAACCTGAAAACCATGCAGATAACAAGCATGAGCTAACAGCTCAGCAATACTATATACTAGCCAATCAAAATCTCCATAAACACGCATAAAAAAATACATCAGAAGAATAGTCATACATAATTCAGATAATCATGCAGAAATCGTATAAGTAGATAGAATACATATATTTGATCAAACAGAAATCAAATCACAAACAAAATTCATTTCATATAACAAACTATTTAAGTCAGATTTCTTAGAACAGACAGAATCGAACAGAAAAAATAGAATCGTACAAATGAGATTTCAAATTAGATAAAATCACATATCAGATAACACATATCAAATATCACATATCATATTTTCGGACCCTGACAGAATCTCAACGGATTCTTGCCCCTTATGCCTCCCTTCCCTGACACAAATAAAATCTCAACGAATTCTGGCCCCTTATGCCTCCCTTGTGCTTACAGAAACAAAACTTGTCAGATATACAAAATTTTTAAAACAGAACTTATTTTCAGATTCCCGGACCCAGACAACTGAATCACAAAGGATTCTGATCCCTTATAACTCCCTTCTGATATCACAGCACATCAAAATATTCAAATTCAGAAATCAAATTTCGTCAAAAAAATCATCTGCGGTATAACGGCAGTATACGAAAATTCCACATAATTCACAATTTCAGAAATTTACTAAATTACCACAGCTAGCAGAAAATATTATTTCAAGACTTTCATAGTACTGACGAAACATTTTTCAACATCCCGATAATTCACTATTCAATAAAAACACCGCAGAATTCAAAATACCCAGTGAAAATCTTCCAGAAAATACTCAAAACGTGCAAAAATATCGTCTCAAAAATATACCAAAAGTTACACGGTAAAATATTCACCAGTACAAAATAATACCAGATTTTGACTAACGGAAATCGAATTCGAAACAGAAAAATCATCAAAATCCATATTTCTGAAAATTGAGAAAGGCGGAATGTGTCTTACCTCGAATCGGCCAACTTTTCCAACTACGGCGACGGATGAAAATGGATCGAAATCGTCCAAAATCCACTTTTTCTCCTTTTTCCTTCATTTTTCTCTCTCCTGGGCTTTCTCTCTCTTCAAAAATATCTTAATCCAATATATACATAGGCAGATTGTACGGGACAAATCCTATTCATCCCGGGACGATTTGCCCTCTGGACAAGCTTCGTTCAGATGAAGTGTATTCATTCTTGAACGACTTGCTCTCCGGACAACCTTTGTACAGATGAACCAAATTTCATCCTGGGATGAACCTCCCAATTCATAGATCCTGTACTGATCATCCCAGGATGATCCCACTTTGTCCTGGACGATCCTGGAAGGAAAAATAACAAAATTGGTTTTCACAATCTCCCCACCTTTAGAACAATGTCGTCCTCGACATTTTCAAAACAAAACTGAGTCAGAACAGATACGGATATAACTGTCTCATATCCGACTCCTTCTCCCAAGTTGCCTCTCTTGCTGTTCTGTGTTTCCACTGAATTTTAACCATATGAATCTGTTTACTTCTCAACTTGCACACATCATAAGCCAAAAATTTTTCAGGCTCTTCTTTGTACTGCAGATTCTCCTAAATTTCCACATCATCAGCAAAAAGTTTCTTTTCAGAATCAGATATCCACTTTCTCAAAGAGGATATGTGAAATACGTTATGTATATCAGACATCTGATCAGATAATAACAATCTATAAACAGAATTTCTAACCCTTTCGATGATTTCAAAAGGTCCGACATACCTTGGACTGAGCTTACTCACTCTTTCAAATCTGCTGACGTCTTTCATCGGACTGATTTTGACATACACAAAGTCACCAACCTAAAAGTCAATAAATCTGTGCTTCTGATTGTAGTACTTCTGTTGACTGTCTTGTGCAGCTTTCAATCTTTCTTTAATCATATTGATTTTCATAACAATTTCATCCACAAAAGTTGAACCCATCTCTTGTCTATCTCCCATTTCAGTCAGAGTCAAAGGCGTTCTAAACTTTCTGCCATACAGGGCTTCATAATGTGCCATACCAATACTGGATTGATAACTATTATTATAAGCAAATTCTATCAAAGGGATGTGATCTTCCCAACTGCCTCCAAAATCCAAAACACATAGCCTCAAAAGATCTTCCAGTACCTGAATAGTCCTTTTAGACTGTCCATCAGTCTGCGGATGAAAAGCTGTACTAAAATGCAACTTCGTACTCAATCCTTATTGAATACCCTTCCAAAGTCTGGAAGTAAACCGTCCATCTCTATCAGATACAATCACTTTTGGGACACCGTGCAATCTGACAATTTCTTTAACATATAGCTGAGCTAACTTATCCACCGGATCCGTCTGTCTAATCAGGAGAAATTGTACAGACTTCGTCAATCGATCGACAATCACCCAAATAGCATCATGCCCTTGCCTTGATCGAGGAAAACCCATAGCAAAATCTATCGTTACCTCCTCCCACTTCCACTCAGGGAAAGGCAACGACTACAAAAGACCTCCTGGTCGCTAATGCTCTGCCTTTACTAACTGACAGGCTTCACATTTTGAAACAAATTTTGCTATGTCCTTTTTCATTCTAGGCCACCAAAATAAACTTTTCATATCTCCGTACATTTTATCACTTCCTGAATGAATGGTATAACCTGAATGATGAGATTCGTGCAGAATCTCTTTCCTCATATCTCCAAACATAGGAATCCACAATCTATTCTTACAGAAAATAATACCAAAATCAGAAAGTCGTAGTTCAGGTTTCTTACCAGATTCAATCTGACCAATCAACTTCGAATATTCAACATCTGACTTCTGAGCTTCATGAATCCTTTCTTCCAAAGAAGACTGAATGTTCATCTGAGTCAAAACACCAGAATCCGAACCATTAGAGGAAATCACCTCCAGTTGTAATCTTTCCATATCTCGTATCAAATACTCATCAGAAGTGAACTAAACACATGATATTATAAAGGATTTCCTGCTCAGAGCATCTGCTACCACATTAGCCTTATCAGGTTGATACTGAATCGTCAGATCATAATCTTTGATCAACTCAAGACATCTTCTTTGCCTCAAATTTAGATCATTCTGAGTGAATATGTACTTCAAACTCTTATGATCCATGAATATCTCACACCTGACGCCATACAAGTAATGACGTCAAATCTTCAAAGAAAATACAACCGCAGCCAATTCCAAATCATGTGTCGGGTAATTCTTTTCATGTGGTTTCAACTATCTTGAGGCATAAGCTATTACCTGACCATGCTGCATCAGAAAACAACCCAAACCTTTTAGTGAAGCATCACTGAATACCTGAAATCCTTTCATACCAGATGGAAGTGCTAACACTGGAGCAAAAGTCAAACAATTCTTCAATCTCTAAAAACTAGCTTCACACTCTGGTGTCCAAACAAAAGCTACTGACTTTTGAGTCAGTTTTGTTAGAGGTGCAGAAATCTGAGAAAATCTCTTCACAAACTTTTTATAATATCTAGCCATACCCAAGAAATTATGTATCTCAAACGCCGTAGTAGGCCTCAGCCAATTAGCAACTGCCTGAACTTTCTGGGGATCAACAGAAATACCTTCATCGCTCACCATATGTCCCAGAAAAGAAATGCTCTTGAGCCAGAATTCGTAGTTGGAGAATTTAGCATGTAATTGGTGTTGCCTCAATGTCTCCAACACACTCCTCAAATGTCTGGCATGATCTTCCTTAGAAGCAGAATATACCAAAATATCATCTATAAAGACGATTACAAACTGATCCAGGTAATCCTTAAACACTGTGTTCATCAGATCCATAAAAATAGCCGGTGCGTTGGTTACCCCAAATGGCATAACCGAAAACTCGTAGTGTTCATATCGAGTACTGAAAGATGTTTTCATCACATCAGCTTCCTTTACCTTCACCTGATAGTATCCAGATCTTAAATCAATCTTTGAGAAGATAGAAGATCTAGCAAGTTGATCAAACAAATCATCAATCCGTAGCAATGGATACTTATTCTTAATTGTGACTTTATTCAGATCTCTGTAATCAACACACATATGCATTTTCCCGTCCTTCTTCTTCACAAACAGAATAGGTGCTCCCCAAGGAGAAACACTACGATGAACAAATTCTCTATCCACTAACTCCTGGAGTTGAACTTTCAATTCTGCAAGTTCCTTCGGTGCCATCCTATACGAAGCTTTAGATATTAGAGCTGTATCTGAAAAAACATCAATACATAACTCAATATCTCTATCTGGAGGTAATCCAAACAAATCCTCAGGAAATACATCTGAAAATTCTTGCACAACTGGGATATCAGAAATAGAACCTGCATCTATATTCATATCCCGTACTGAAGCCAAAAATACCGTACAACCTTTCTTTCACATTCTTCTGACTTCCAACACAAAAATCAAACATGACAAAACACCTCTTAACCATTGGAATACACACCTTTCACCATCCATAAACAAGCTAACTTGTTTCTTCAAATAGTCAATCTGAGTCTCATACAGACTTAGTCAATTCATACCCAAAATCACATCATGCAAAGAAATCGGCAATAAAATCAAACATGATTTCCGCTTCTTGCCAGAAATATCAATCTCATAAAAATAAAACTTCCGGGCAATCAAATTATTCCCATACGGCAAAAGAACGGAAAGTGAAATAGGTAAAATAATAGAATCCAGATGCAAAGCATCAAAACAACGCTCGGAAATAAACGAGTGACTGGCTCCAAAATCAAACAAAACACGACAGGGATGTTCAGAAATGAAAATCATACCTGTCACCACATCCGGAGCATCTCGAGCCTCTTGCTGATTCAAACTGTACACACGTGACTGAATTGGAGCTGGAGCTACATAACTACTAGGCTCCCTCTGATTTCCACTAGGTGGTCTCCTCGCTACAGAACCTGAACCACCAGCTTTACCAGATGATCCTCCTTCAGAAACAGTACGTGGGGGAACTGTCCTCGGCCTTCTTGTTAGACCGGTAGGTCTAACAAAACTCTCAGATTTGGACTCAAATCATCGATCAAATCTGGCTTGTGGACACTCTACAATTAGATGTCCTGGCTGACCACATCTGAAACACTGAACAGTCATCCTGTAACACTGGCCAAAATATCTTCGTCCATAACTTTGGCACACACGTGCCCCACTGACTGACCCAGAACTGGTCACACTGCCACTACCAGAAACTGTAGTGGATCCTGACTGTCCACTCCTCCTAGAGTCTCCAGAAATAATTCTCTTCTTTCCAAAAAAACCACTGCCATAAGCATCACCACTGAACCTCTTCCTATTAGCAGTCAACTGCTGCTGAGTAGCCATCAGATCATTCTCTATCATACGAGCTCTCTCCACAAGCTCAAAGAAATCAGAAATATGAAATGGTACCATAGGTTGCCTCACACTATCTCGTAGTCCCCTCAAAAATCTATAGCACTTCTCAACAGAAGTACTCACCAACTACGGAGCATATCTGGCTAAAGTAGTAAACTCTGTCTCGTACTGCATAACCGTCCTGCTCCCCTGAACCAACCTCAGAAAAGTCTGCTGCATTTATTGCCTTATAGAAGGAGGTACAAACCAAGATCAAAATACTTCAGAAAATTCTTCCCAAGTAATCAAAGAGTTTAGTTTACCTTGGAATTTCTCCTCCTGCTAGCCCATCCACCAGCGCTCTACCTCGCCATCCAACAGAAAAACTACTAATGGTCCCTTTCTATCCGGAGGACATTGCATACCGTCAAATATCTTTTCCAACCTCCTCAACCAATCCTGTACTGCTCTGGGCTCAACAGTGCCCTCAAACCTCGGAGGCTTCAATCTCAGAAACATCTATAGATGTCTATCTACATCTTCAGATCGAACATTATATACTCTAATCTGAGTCTCGCTCATCATCTGAGTAACCAATGTAGCAAACTGCAAAACTGTATCATAACCAACTACTAGGGCAGTACTGTTCACAGGAGCTGCCTGACTAGCACTCTGCCTATCAGTCTTATCTGGGTTTGGCAGATCCATAATCACATAGAATGTAATTATGCACATGCATATAAAACAACAATAATGAAAATCCAAGCAAACCAGAACTACCCCGACAGACTTACAGATTAATTCCTATAGCTCTGTCTTACAATCAAAATTCCAAAACTATTGTTCTGATGCCACTAAGAATTGTCACAACCCAACCCGACCGGAACGAATCCCTTCGCATCGGGCCGCGACGGAATTGAAATCCAGGATCTAGCTTTGGAATTTGCTTCAAATTTTCTTCCAAATATCAAACTTACAGAAAATACAGAGCTACTATAAACATCAAATATACATAACAATATACATAATAGTTCATTTATATTTTCTTCATTCATCAAAATAATCATATACAATACAGTGCATGGCTACAGGCAGAAAGAATATAATAGAAAATCCATGACTGTATAAAAATCAAAAGTACAAAATACCTAATCACTGATCAGACACTAAATGGCTAGTTCAAGACTTATTTCCCTTTCTTAGAACCTGAAAACCATGCAGATAACAAGGATGAGCTAACATCTCAGCAAGACTACACTTGCCAATCAAAATCTCCAGAAACACACATCAGAAGTGTAGCCGTACAGAATTCAGATAATCATGCATAAATCATATAAGCAGACAGAATACAGATACTTGATCAAATAGAAATCAAATCACAAATGGAATTCATTTCATATAACAGAATATTCAAGTCAGATTTCTCAGAACAGACAGAATTGTACATAACAAATAGAATCGTACAAATCAGATTTCAAATAAGATAAAATCACATTTCACATATCAAATAACAAATAACATATATCGCATATCAGATTCCCAGACCCTGACAGAATCTCAACGGATTCTGGCCACTTATGCCTCCCTTCCCTGACACAGATAGAATCTTAACGGATTCTGGTCCCTTATACTTACAGCACCAGAACTTGTCAGATATATAAAATTTTCAGAACATAACTTATTTTCAGATTCCTTGACCCAGACAACGAAATCACAAATGATTCCGGCCTCTTATAACTCCCTTCTAATATCACAGCACATCAAAACATTCAAATTTACAAATCAAATTTCGTTAAAAAAATCGTCAGCGGCATAACAGCAGTATACGAAAATTCCACAGAATTCACAATTTCATAAATTTACTAAATTATCACAGAAAGCAGAAAACATCATTTCAAGACTTTCATAGTACTGACGAAATATTTTTCAACATCCCGATAATTCACTATACAATAAAAATGCTGCAAAATTCAAAATACCTGATGAAAATCTTCCAGAAAATACACAAAACGTGCAAAAACATTGTCTCGGAAATATACCAAAAGTTACACAGTAAAATATTCACCAGTACAAAATAATACCAAATTTTGGCTAACGGAAATCGAATTCAAAACAGAAAAGTCATCAAAATTCATATTTCTGAAAATTGAGAAAGGCGGAATGTGCCTTACCTCGAGTCGGCCAACTTTTCCAACTACGGTGACTGATGAAAACGGATCGAAGTCACCCAAAATCCACTTTTTCTCCTTTTTCCTTCATTTTTTCTCTCCTGAGCTTTCTCTCTCTTCAAAAATATCTCAATCAAATATATACACACGCAGATCGTACGGGAAGAATCCTATTCGTCACGGGATGATTTGCCCTCTGGACAAGCTTCGTTCAGACGAGGTGTATTCGTTCCTATACGACTTGCTCTCTGGACAACCTTCGTACGAACGAACCAAATTTCGTCCTGGGACGAACCTCCCAGTTCACAGATCCTGTACTGATCGTCCCAGGACCATCCCACTTCGTCCTGGACGATCCTAGAAGGAAAAACAAGAAAACTGGCTTTCACACCACGCATGTTGATTCAGCCCTTTAAACATTTCTTCCCTTTGAGTAGGATTTCTTAGTCTATACCCTTTTGCTAGTCCCATTTTAGAAATGGATAATGTACGATCCTTAATCGAGAGTCTTCTCAGGTTCTGGCCTGAGATGTAATTAACCACGAGGGCTTGCGCCCGTTGGAAACTTGGCCCCACATCTAATAAACCCCGCTCGTGCTATTGTATCAGGTGGGGGAAACCCGTTCTAATCAGGTCGTGTATATTACTACCCATCAGGGTGTGTTGGTGAGAGCCTCTATCCTCAATGATTAGTCATATGAACGATCTAATTTGTCCTCCCATCGACCTGTTTGTGTCGAGTGTAAAGGCCTACGATCGTTTTGTCCTACAGGATAGTGCAACCATACCCTTTGCATTTGAACCCCATGAGCGGTGCTCTTTCGGAGGTCCACAGGGCATACACATTAATATAAATTAAAATAACAAGTCCTTAAAAAAGATCTAATGCTCATTATTGCTCAAAAGAGATACAATCCTAAAGAAAAATAAAACCTAAGAGTCAAAGATCCCCTTTAATTACAAGCAAAAGAAAACCTATAAAAAAGTCTTAGGTAGGCCCTGTCATCACCAAAAAAATAAAGAGATCTTCCAAGAAAATGAGAACACGAAAGGTGAAGAACCCAGGCCACAAAAATGAACTTTAGCATGATTAACTAGAAAAAAAAAAGAACAAAAAAAATGTGAAACACCATAAGACAGACAAAAAAATACCACTAAGAATTAGTTGGACCCCCACCATCACTTACACAAAAGGAGCTAACAAAAACAAATTAGAAAGAAAGAAAAAACACAAAAATCAAACACATACACACCCAAATCCAGAAAAGCAACCCAAACTCAATATCAAAGCTTACAAACAAAACCAACACAAGACAACCAAACTCTCACCACAACACCACCCAAAGACCCAGAGCACTAGAGCCAGAACAACCAACCCAATCAAACAAAAGCAAAGAGAACAATCAACATAGGCAACTAACAAAAGCAAAAAAGATGAAAAAAAAAAATAATTACTTTATAAAACTGGTCCAAAATAATTTATTTTTAAAGCCATTTGAGATTAATTAATTTCGTTATTTGCGTGACAAAAAATTTATATTTTGAGGAGATTTTTATTTTTTTTCATTTTTAATAATATTTATATTAGATGGTTTAATAACTTGAATATTCAACATTCCACTTAAAATCAAAATGAAAAATAAAAAATAAAAATCAAGAACATATACTTAAAATATTTCATCATCTCAAAAGAAAACTCAACGCAGCTCATCTTGACTTGTTGGTTGGGAGCTTTGTCTATCAACCAAAAGATCTTGACGTTGAGCTTTACATATATATGTGTATGAATTTACCTTAATGACTCAAACACGTTGGAAAAAAAAGGCTATAAGAGGCAATTTTTTATCAAAGCTATGCTAGATCAAGACAATTTTCTAGCACAACTTGCATTACAGATCTGAGGAGGCCAGTTATTTCAAGGAAGTGCCTCTGATTACCTTATCAAATGAAGATCTTCATTTAGGTAAGAGAGCCGAGCTAGCTCGCAAGCCACCTCAAACTCAACTTATTAATGAACTAGTACGTCGATGTTGTTGAGCCACAAAATTAAGCTGGAGTCTATATTTGAGCTCCATATATTATGTAAGCTCGAGCTCAACCAACTCAGCTCATAGACTAATTTAGCCACTCAATTAATTTTAAATGCATTTATAAATTTATTTTAAATTAATATTATATAATATATTTTTAATATATTTCAACATCTAAAAAAATGAAAATTATATTTTAACTAAAAAAATCAAGCTCAATAATCAAATCAAGCTTAAACTTTTCAAAATGCTCAAAATTAAAATTTTTTTAACAAGCCAATTTTGAGCTTAGTAAATAAGCTCAAGCCGAGCTCGACCTCGAGCTCAATAAGATATAAATGAGCTCAACTCAATTAAGCAGATAATAAACTCGACTCGACCTGACCACACTCTTAATAACTACTAACCATAATAGGCTACTCTACATTTCAATTAACATCAATGGTTTCAAATTAAATAAAGAGTTTTTGTTAAATATAAATGTATATTGTATAATTAAGCTTACGCCAACTTTAGACTATTAGTATTCGGGTCAAAAATGATTTTTTTCGTGTCACTTTCGGGTCAATTTCGGGTTGGCGGGTCAACCCGAACCCGACCCGATTTTTAAAACGGGTTGATTTCATGAACCCGAACCCGACCCGTTTCGGGTTTGGGTTGACCCGAACCCGGATTTTTCCGGGTCGGGTTCGGGTCGTGTTTCGTGTCATGTCAAAAATTGACACCCCTACAAAAAATTCTGTCCTTTTCATCCTAACACTAAAATCTTATTGAAGGTAAAACTAAGGCTCAGTTTGGGACGGCTTTCTTTCTACTTAAAGTTATTTTTAGAAAAAAAATTGATTTAAAAAACATTTAAAAAACCATCCCAATCAAAGCCTAAAATTTTATTTCGAACAGATTTTATGTTGCTTTATGAAATATTTTTTTAGTACAAAATTTTCAAATTAAAAAATTTTTGTATTAAAAAATTATTTCATAAAATAGTAAAAATACTGCTGCAAATGAAACCTAAATAGATGCTCATCTACTTATTTATTATTTTGCATAAAAATCATTACTTAAATAATATCAGGAGGGATGATTATTTACTTCTTAGCTTTTGTTATTTTTCATTTTTTAAAGTAGCATTCAAACATAATTCCAAATTGAGAAAACTTTTTTCAAACAAAATCCATATATACATCAGAGATGTAGTTGTCCACAGTTCAGCAAATCTACATCATTTTAACTATAAAGAACAAGTCATAATATTCAGAACCTACCAGATGTTACAAGGGCAAAGATTGGAAGCACACAACAAATTAGAAGAGAGATTGAGCCACAGCTTCTGCTGCTACTTGGATTATCAGATCCAAAATCTGTGCTTGAACTTGAGCTACCAGAAGAGCTGGAGTTGAGCACTGTTGACCCTGATGAACCTGAACCCGAGATCGAACCAGAGCCGGTGCTAGAAGCAGGGTTGAAACCATAAGCAGGGTTGAAACCAGAAGCAGGATTAAAGCCGTTGGCAGGATTCAAACCAGTAGAAGGATTTAAACCACTTGCAGGGTTGTAACCAGCTGTGGGATTGTAACCGTAAGTAGAACTGCATGGTGCAGGCAAATGTGTCAAGTTAAATTGAAAATACAAAAACTAATTTCACATATTGGCTGGAAGAAAGGATAAATTATCCATTATTCTATTCTGAATTACTACAATAATAAAATAGATTTACACAGATATAATAGAATTCATCAAAAACGGTAATTGGTGGCCAGAAAATTCAAACTATGAATTTTAGCTATAGAAAATGGAAGAGAAAACAAGCAGAAGCAAAATATTTTTCTTGATTTTATTCTTTGAATCAAACTGAGAGAGCTTTCTTTTCAAGTAGAAAAGACCGTTTTCTTTTCAGCTAAACAATCAACAACTGAAAAGTATATGAATGCCACTCTTACCTTGATGATGGATAAATGCAAGTTGATGTGCCTGCAAAAAATCAATTGAGTATGAATTTAAGTTCTGAAATATTCATAAAAAAACAAAATACGGCCTTTCTTTAGTTTTTCTTACTAGGATTAACAGTAACAATAATGGCAGTTCCTCCAAAATCGCAGCTAGATGGCATCGGATTCCTTTGATAATAGTTATTGAAAGCATATGATGCATGGGCTTGCAACGTGTTTGGATTGTAGCAGCTTCCTGTCTCTTGTATTGCTGAGCAGTCAGCCCCTCCCATCCCACAAGCATAATCTAAAGCAACCTGGAGTGCAGAATCTGGCAAACCAGGTTTTGCCACACACCAAGTTTGTCCCAAAGTGGCTGGCGATACAGGAACTGTTCCAGGATTAGTAGCTGGATTGTTGAATGGTGGTGCCATTGATGAATAAGGAGTAACTGGATTTGTGGCAGGAGTTGTAGCGGGGTTTGTCACAGGCATTAATGGAGGTGGGAATATAGGATTTGTTGTGGGATTTAGCATAGGATTTGTGGAAGGAATAGTTATCGGAATATCTGTCGGATTTGCGGGGTTTGTAACAGGATCTGGCATTGGGTTTGTGGCAGGAACAGTTATTGGTGAATTTGTAGGATTTGCAGGGTTTGTGATGGGTGTTGGGTAAGGATTTATTGAAGGGAACGTAATTGGTGAAGTTATAGGATTCATTGAGGGATTTGTGGGAACAACAGTGGAAGGGTTGTTAGCGGGTACGGTGATAATAGTTGGAATTGGTGTCGGAATTGTCGACGGAACTGTGATGGGCATCGTCGTAGGGTTTGTGGTATATGTGTCATAAATTGCTTCTTTGATTGGTCTCTTCTCTTCACCAAGAAGTTCTCTATGGAAAGATTGGTAGGATGGGTCATGAATAAAAACCCCAATAATCCTATGTTTGAGTTCAGGATTGATAATTAAGGACCTTGATATTTTTTCCATGAACTCAGATACACTAAGACCATCTGGTTCTGAAACAAGGCTCTTTAAATTCAAAACAATGGGGACATCAATGTTAGGAAGAAGAGAGCAAGTTAAGCTTGCACTTTGGATGACATGGAAGAAGAAACCATCTCCTAAAGTCAGGCCTGCAAGCACCTCAACAGTGAGAAAAGATTGAGAATGTCTTAAAAACTTAATGATCTTTTGCAGATCCTTCTCTGAATTCTTAGCTAAGTTTTCAAGGGTTGGCAAAGAAAACATGACAGAGATCTTAATATTCTTATCAAGCCCACTAGCTTTCAAAGCAGATTGAACTAAATGCAATGTTGGTAGGAGAAGTAGAGGGCTATCTTCAGTAAAACTAACAATTAGGCTACTAATGCTCATTTGAAGATCTTTTTGGACCCATGAATTGTCCAATAATTTGGACTCCAGAAACCTTTTAACTTGATGCCTGGAGAGATCAATTGAAATACCGGAGCTGAAGACATAATCTAACAAGGCCAATGGCTTTGCAAGGAAAACTTCCAACCGCATATTGGTCTCTAGAAACCTTTCTGCTTCTATTGTTGACAATGGGGTCAAGCTGTTTTGGCTTGCTTCATGGGAGAAACCAACAGAAATATCTACAAGTAGAGATCAATTGCACATTAATCAGCCTCACAGCCAACAAAATAGTATTTGATTTTGATGATACCAAACACAACAGCCTTAGATTTTAGGGTTTATAATGTAGTCACAAGTCGTCATCTTTTATACTGTAGTCACAATTCTTTACCATCAAAATCATAGTGAAATTTACCACGCAACAACTTCACGTAGCCATTAATTGCGTGAACATGTATTCAATGCTTGTGTTTTAATACATTAATCCTCTTTTCTATTTTATGCTCTTTCTCACTCTCTGCGTTTCGATTTAGTTTCGCCTAGTCCCACCATATATTTCCCAAACAATCAAACTAGGATTCCCGCTGGAAAAACAGAATAAGAAAAACATGTTCTTTGAACTACTACCATCCTTCTTCTATTATGCTTTAGATGATAAGATAATCTAAAGAACTAACATTTCCCAGAAGAAAAGAACTGAAGCTACTAATAAGATCAGTTTTACATTCAGACTCAAATGTCTTGTTTTACAATTTTTATATTGCTAGAAGGATGAAAAGAAAATGGTTTATCCTATATGCTTATATGAGTCGAAGAATCCAAAAAAGATGAAAACTTTACAGTCCTTTGCAATGATAATGATCCGAAAACTAACCTGTAATGTGAGAGCTGCACAGAGAAACGAGAAGAGAAAATATGAAGCTCTTTGCCACAAACCTTGAAGCCATTATAGCAAGATTGGGTTTTGGAAGAAGAAGAAATCCGCCATTTGTAATCTACGCAAACACTAGTGGAAATTTGCAACTGGGCGAGGCCCCGTGGTTTTTCCCATTTTTGGGTTTTCCACGTAAAAACTCTTGGTGTTCACTCTTTCTTTCTGTTTGTGTGTTAAACTTACGTGCAACGCTCGGACGCAAATTTACAAACTCTACCGCCGCGTATTTTCTAACACGCAACAATCTTAAAAACACTTTTTGAAGAAATTTAGCAAAGAGAGATATTTAGTAATCAGATATATGAATATTTATCTTTAAAAATATATTATTTATGTAAAAAAACTTTTTATTATGTGTTGTAACATGTAAAACAATAGAGAGATATCTTTGCATTATATAAAAAATATCATATACATATATCAATTTTGTTTAAGTTAAAATCAATCTTTGATGTGATTCTTCTATAATCTTTTGAGATCTAAACTTTTGTCAAAAGCTATGCTTAATCGGCTAAAGAATTTAACCCTATAAAAACACGTAGTTTTGGGATTCCAAATGGTGGTCTCACAAGCATTACCAAGCACTAGTTTCATATAGAATGAAAGGATAGCTTTAACGTCTAAAGTCAAAGATTTTGTCAAGTGCGCATACGTGGGTGGATTGATCTTATCTGAGAGTTTTTATTGGGTGCCGAGTGCGGACGTAGTTCTGTATGTGCGTCCGCACTCGGCACCCAATAAAAACTCCTTATCTGAAAACAGAATGGCAAAAGAAAGGCTGCGTTGGTGACAATTAAGCAAGATGAGGTATACAAAGTGAGACTTCGCTTGCAATTTGTCATGTGAGGTTCTCTTTATGTAGAAAAGATGTTTCATAAAGTACAAAAATTTGGCAAAGAGAATATAAAGATAAGTTCATTAAGGAGCAATTAAGGTTATGTTTGGGATAACTTTTTTTACTATTTTTTAAAGCAACTTTTTAGTACAAAAATTAAATTTTTGTACTAGAAAAATGTTTTAAGAAATAGTAAGAAAGCCATCCCAAAAGAATCCTAAAAAATAAATAATTATGCTCAAGAGAATTTGACCCATATATTATAAGATTGTGTTAGTTCTACATTGGTTTTTAAGTTAGAAAATTAGAGCATGTAAATATAAAAAAGAACAGCGTGAAAATGTTATGGGATCTTGATCATTTATAAAAATCTATCAATTATTATTATTATTATTGTTATAAAAATTATACTAAATAGATGTAGGAACTTCAATACAAAATATTTCTAAAAAATTAAAACAAGAGAAAAAGACGTTGATGAAACTAAGGTTTGGTTTTTAAGGGCTTTCTTACTGCCTCTCAAAGCAATTTTTTAGTACAAAAATTTTTAAAATAAAAAATATTTACACTAGAAAATTATTTTAGGAAGCAATAAAAAAATGTCCCAAATAAAGTTTAAGATTGATCATGAACACATCAATCAATAGAAACTTGCTTGAAATGCACGAGTCACCTCAAAATCATTTGCTTGATTAAATAATAATTTTCATATTTCCAATTGTTAATCTTTTATTTTTTTTTATCATTTTATTAACTCAAAGTATATTTATCGTATACAAAAGATTTCTATATTGCTCAAATACAATGAATGAGTTAAAATTTCTATATTTCTCAGCAAGTTTAAAATTAATTTTAATAGAATATTAATATTATCCAATCTTAATTTACTTAATAATATTAGAATTAATAATGGATTTTATTTATTAAAATTATTTGTTTAGCCGAAAGAGAATCGCTGGAGCTCACTTGAACTCACTTAAGAGAAATTTTGGATGTCTGGGAAGCCGGGGATTCACTCTTAGGGAATGATTTGGAATCAAGAAGCAAAACTATTCTTTAGAGAAATTTTTGAGTATTTATAGCTTGCTTAAATCTAAACTTAGCTCAAATTTCAACAAAGTGGGAACTGACCAAGCTGTTAGGACTATTGGAGATGGTCCAATAGGCTTCAAGCAAATGTTTTGGAGAGTTTGCAGCCATGTGATCTATTAGATGATTTGTTATAACTGAAGCAAGATTTTAAACTTAGTTTGGCGTTAATTTTGGCCACCTCAAGCAACCCCATTGCCTGAGACTGGTTGGGCACAGGTCTCGGACCGAGGGACTGAGAATATAATAACTTGGCTAGGCCAATTGCCTCTAGGTTGGAAGTTGTCTCACTATATGGTATTTTTTTAGACTTGGGTTAGTCAATTTTGCTAACCCAAGTCATCCCATAGGTTAGACTTATTGGGTTTAATGCAGGGGGTCCATATACATCTAATGTATACATTCATTGGGTTTAATTCCACATGGATAGTGATTTGGCTCAATGGAACACATTTGGGTTCAATTGGGTCAACCCAAATGGCTAGACAATGTAGGCCCAAGGGCTTAGCTGGCTTGGGCAGACCTTTTGGCATCAAATGGACTGGCTTGAGGGGTTTGGAAGCCTTGGGTACACCTATATTAGTTGAATTGAAGAAGGAGACCCAAATGGCAAGTTTGGTTAACCAAGGCTAACCATACCTAAGGGTTCGATTGGGTTGCAAATATTTAATGGAGTTTGTTGGAAGTAGTTTTAGGACTAGACAAGGCCTCTACATGATAAATTGTATGAAATGGTTCCTTTAGGTCAAGTTTATAATGGTGGTCTTGGTCAACCATTGCCCACCATGGGTCCATTTGCATTCAATCATGTGATGTTTAGGAGATTTTTGGAGCTTTGGCATGACTTTGTTTAACATCTATGCATGTTTGAAGGTTTATGTTTAAATGGGTCCTTTGTGACTAAATTGACCAATCATGGTCAACCATGGGTTCATTTGGGTCTAGGGATCATCAAGGATGATTGTAGGATACTTAGGGCTTGGGTTGATGTTTAGAAGTGTTTTCTACATATGATGTAGTTTTATGCTTTAAGGGTCCATTTGGTCAAACTTTGTCAACCATGGACTCCAATGGGTCCAAATCATTGTAATGATGATTATGAAATAAGTTCAAACCAATTCCAAGAGTCTACAAGGAGGTTTGAATCAAAATGTCAAGTGAGTGGCATGGGCTATAAGTGTTTGAATATTTTTTGGGGCTACGGATCATGCTTTCAGTTTTAAGGTTTATAAGGGCATGGAAGTTTCCAAAATGATTATGGTGACTTTTAGGATATGTCTAATAAATATATGAATGTCCAAATAAAACTCAGAGGCATCTCCTAGGATTTTGAGCAAGTTAATTCATCATTATTTTTGGGATTGAATGGTTTGAAGTTTATTGGATGATTGAAGAATTGAATGGTCATTGAATGATTGATAACGATTGAAGTTTAAATATTTGATGATGATTGAATGATTAAATCATCATTTAATTTGATTAAACATGATTGTATTTCATTGAATGAAAGTTTAATGATTGAACCAACATAACTATTTAAGTAGACTATATTAGTTTTACATAACTTTAACTTCTTTTACCAAGGTTTTATTCTTTCTTTTTGCTATGCCATTATGTTGGGGCATCCTAGGTGATAAAAAATATGTTATATACTTATTAACAAAAAGATTCAAATCAATCATTCTCAAACTCTTCTCCATGGTCACTATGGATGGTGGCTATAGTGAATTCTAACTTCCTTTAAATCTAATTTGAGAAAACTCCAAATTCTTCAAATGAGTCACTTTTGCTAGTTAGGACCTTAATCTAAGTATATCTCATGTAATCATCTATAATGATAAAACCATAAGCTTTTCCTCCTAGTCTTATAGTGTTGATGGGTGTCCAAATAAATTCATATGTAAAATATCTAGTGGTCTACTAGTGCTAATCTCCTTATGTGAGTAAAAAGAGGACTTTACTTGCTTACCTAACTGCATACATCACAAAGATGCTCCTTAATGAACTCTAGTTTGGGTACTCCTCTAACTAGATCTCTGTGAGTGATCTTTTTTAGTGTCCTCATATTTGCATGACACAGTCTCCTATGCCACAACTACGCCTCATTTAAGATGGTTTAAAGACAGTGCACCTTACTATGCTCATTTAAATTAGGTCTTAGGACTCCAAGCAAAATGTAAGGTATGGTGGACTCAAAGTGAATAGACTCATGCAATGTGTCCTACAATGCCACAAGAAAAATACCTAACATCTAGGAATGAATGAGCAAACCTACATAATGATGATTATTTTCCATATGATGAATATGCATGTGTTGTTCTTCAAGGTGGATTGTATATAAATCTTGATGCATTAGCCCTTAACTTTTAATTTGTTTTTTAAATTTTCATTTAAACTTTTATGCATGCCTAATTATATTAATGCCTCATGCTAAATACTATCCATTTTTAAAGCTAACTCAAATAAATACTTTAAATGAAGCTTCTAAAGCAATATGCTCTTGAGTTGTTTCTTTATGATTTTTTTTCCTAACTTTTTTCCAAACTAGTATGCAAATTTTTTAATGCATTATGCTATTTTTTAAAGGATGCAAACTTTCCTAGCAGATTTGTGTGCTCTTCTAATAATGCATGAAGTGCATATTTTAGACTTGAAATTTTTTATTTTGAATTTATATTAACTAATATGCATTGCTTCTGAAAATGAAAGTATGTTATCAAATGTGAAATCATATACTTGATCACTATCTATATCACCTGTGTTATCCTTAGTCATTAAGCATAGGTTGACGACTTCTTCTTTTGCTTTTATCTCAGATGACTTAGAATCATAGTTGGCCCAAAAGGGTCGTTGATTTCTCCTCTTAACCTTCTTTGCATTTCCCTTATTCTCAACTTTTTCTTTAATTTGTTGGCTCTTGAGGTGTGGGTAGTCATACTTGATGAATCTATCTTTTTACATTAACAATGTCAATTGAAATCTTATTGAACTTGTTGTTCTTACCTTTCCCTTTCTCGTTGTAATGTACATGCTTTCTCTTGAGGAACTTTTAGAATTTCCTTGTAATCAATGTTATGTCCTCAATTTTATCACTATTAGAATTACTTTTTTATGAATCATTTGCTAGCGTATTTTCTTCTCCATCCTTTTGGCAACTGTATCTACAATTCTTTGGGAAATTTTTTAATCATGAGAATTAGTGAACCAAATAAATTATTAACAGAATAAGTATTTAATTCCTTAGATTCAAAGATCGCCATCACCTTAGCATCCCAAGATTTGGGCAGACATTTAAGAATCTTATTTACTTTTTTAGAATTTAAAATCTCTTTACCAAGTTCATGTAAGGAAGTTATAATTTTTGTAAAGCGTGTATATATACATATCAAAAATAGTTTCATTTGATTGCATGCTAAACTATTCATAATCATAAAGTAGAATATTCAATCCAGATATCTTAACTTCACTAATTCTTTCGTATGTAATGCATAACATATCTCAATTTTATTTTCTAGTAGTACAGGTATACACACACATATTATCTTTAAATTTTAAAGCACAAAAAAATAATTAAGACATTTTGCATTCAATTGAGAAAGATTCTGATCTTCTAAACTATATTCAATAAATGGTATTTCAACTTTAGCACTATTAATAATTCTAAAAGACTAAGAGTAATCAGTTCGAATCATATGTCAAATATTAAAATCAATAAATTACAAAAAATAGACATTAAAATCTTTTGTAAATCAAATAAAATGCTATCAAATAGCAATGGTCAGGTAATAATAACCTTTCAAAGTATTTTTATTACTAAAATGCATCGTGTGAATCTACTCATGTGATTAAACCAACTAATGTGAGAACCCACTCTAATATCATTTGAAAGTGTTATAGTACATCAAGAGGGGGCAAATTGGTTATTTAAAAAAAAAAATTAACATGAGAGCAACAAATTAATATGCAGTGAAAATTAACTAAGGATATCAATAACAAATTTATCAAAGAAAATAATACTATAT